>NW_010972886.1:11574331-11574773 GCF_000737465.1 Haliaeetus leucocephalus | reverse complement strand
GCTTGAGGGTAGGGAGGCTCTGCAGAGGGATCTGGACAGGCTGGATCGATGGGCTGAGGCCAATTGTATGAGGTTCAACAAGGCCAAGTGCCGGGTCCTGCTCTTGGGTCACAACAACCCCATGCAGTGCTACAGGCTTGGGGAAGAGTGGCTGGAAAGCTGCCCGGAAGAGAAAGACCTGGGGGTGCTGGTTGACAGCTGGCTGAATATGAGCCAGCAGTGTGCCCAGGTGGCCAAGAAGGCCAACAGCATCCTGGCCTGTATCAGAAATAGTGTGGCCAGCAGGGGAAGGGAGGTGATTGTTCCCCTGTACTCAGCACTAGCGAGGCCGCACCTCGAGTACTGTGTTCAGAGAAGGGCAACCAAGTTGGTGAGGGGCCTGGAGCACAAGTCTTATGAGGAGCGGCTGAGGGAGCTGGGGCTGTTTAGCCTGGAGAAGAGG
>NW_010972886.1:11546432-11574321 GCF_000737465.1 Haliaeetus leucocephalus | reverse complement strand
AAGGTCTTTTCCAACCTAAATGATCCTATGATTCTATGAATAAAAAATGGAAACGGCTTGTTCAGAAATAAATTCTGCAAGTTTGTGTATGTGATAATTCACCAATCACCCTGTGAGAATCCTGTGCTTAAAAGGATGAAACTTTCTGGAAACGTTGCCTGTTGGCTCGATAATTGGGGAACTGTCTCATTAGGGAAGGACAGAGTACAAATCTGTCAGACAGTGGACCACAGTGCTAGTTATTTGAGGCAGCTCATAAAAAAACTAGGCATTGCTGGAAAGTCTACACCTTAAAGTGCAGGGGAAGAGAATGTTTGATGTTTCCGTACAGAGGAAATTGTACTGGGGGAAAAAAATCTTCATTTTGATTGAAAAAAGAAAAAATGGTAAAGATAGACTAGAGGAGTTCTTATTTGCACGTGAATCTTGGCTGTCCAGAGTCAAGTGTATAAGATGCTTGTCATTATTTGAATAGCAGGTTCTTGTAATGGAAATTCATAGTAAAAGTTGATGGCATGTACAAATTCCTAACAAAGCCCATAGAGCTGGTGGGTTGTGGCCATCAGGCTCTGTGCAAATTCATCGTTGTCCTTCTACTTTACCTCCTTTCATTGGCCTATTCCCTGTCATCTTGTTCACAGTTTGTAGGCTCTTTGGGAGGGCTTCTGTTTGCTCTGTAACGACAATCTGCATGTGCTATGAAGGTGCAGTCCCTGTTAAGACTCATGGGATTCACAGCAATTGCAGTAATGGAAAATAATAGCTGCAACAGGGTCTTTTTTTTTTTTGACACAGACTGCAGTATCACCAGAAGTGGAGTCAAATTCTGCTGAAATTAGAAATTGCTTATTCACAGGTTTTCATGCTGGAGGTACCCTCCATGATGCCTAGAAATGTATGAAGGGTTGTCTGGCAGATAGTGACTTGTCACTACCAGATTTTTTTTCCTCACAATTTAACGGTGAGAAAAAGAATGCATGATGCTGTATTTTAGCACTGCATGATGCTTGCACGGTCCCTATCACTTGCCATTTTTCATCAGATAATTTTGAGATGCTTTTGTATATCCCATTTGATTTTTTTAAACATTTCCTTAATTTATCTATGCAAAGAACAAACTATAGCATGAATTTTGTATCTGCTTTGTTCACTTGAAATCAGTCCATTTTTCAAATAGCAAATTAAAAAATTATTTTGAACATTGCTTTTTATATTTACATAGCTAATATAAAGCAAAGAAATTAAAATTTAGAGCATATTTTTTTCTGTATATGAGATGGGCATCATAATACTTAACTAGGTTAAAAAAAAACATATTTCATTACCGCATAATATGTATTTAGGGTCAGGGTAAATATATTGGAAAGTAGTTCTGATAAATAAGCAGAAGGGGCACACTTTCATAAGCCTTATTTACCAGCTCATTAAATACGTTTCCCCTGCTTTGCTACCAGTCACTTGGAGCCACCTACATTATACAGAAATGATATATTATGTCATAGCTACATATAAAGAAACAGCAATGATCAGTAGTTAGCTGCAAAATTTGTACCCTTACCTGAGAGGTTTTTTAATATTATTCCAGTATGATGGTGTCACATTATCTTTTAAGGCCTGTACGTTATAAAACCACTGTAATTTGAGTAATATAACTGAAGTAATATGACTGCTACTTCAGTATTGTATTCTGATGAAATACTCATTTCTTTAATCTGAAAAACTGTTCTCACCTATACAAACTACATGCAGTCCACATTCAAGTAAACAGTTTAGCAGCCTTATTTTTTCAAAGCTGACTTGCTTATCAACTCCTAGTGATGTCTGCCAATTAGGATTTAGAGATTTGTTCATAGCACAGATGAAAACACGTATAACAAATAGAGTTAGTTTTGGTAAAGAAACTATGGTAAAAAAGATGCGTATTGTAGCATGACTTCTGATGGTTTGTCATAGGACATCGCTGCAAAGGGGGAGAATTCTTTAATTTGAGATAGTTATAGATAAATGAATTTTTCATTTTGTCCTGTTATGCCTTTCCTAAAAGTTGACTACCTAAGTTAAAGTTATGAGCCAAGAACACACATTTCTGTAGCCTGAAATTAGCTTCAGCATTTACTTTACTAGTGGTTTTATTAAAAATTATTATTTATTCTGTTCACACCGGAATGTAGAATATGCTACATTGCAAATATTTTCTTTTTCTAATGAAATAAATCAGTGTATTGCTGGTTTTTAAGAGTTGTCTGGCCTTTCTGAACTTTCTCTGACTTATAGTGGCTGGATTAGATCTTTATGAGTTAAACCTCAGCCTGTGTCTATTCCACATAACCGTGCCCTTCCAGAAGAGGAGCAGACATGAAACAATGTTTTTTGTGCATACCAAATGACATAGTTTGGACAGAAACCTTGGATGATGATCTCAGTCAAGAAGACTTAGACAGTGTTGGGGCAGAATTATCCACTAATGTGTCCTCCTTGAACATCTGATCCTGACTTTGCACTTCCATAAACACAGTGCAGTTCTTTCTCCTGCTTGTGTGAAAAAGAGGAAAACTGCAAGTGTTTAAGAGCCTATATGAAAAGTGAGAGAGCATAAGCCCAAAAAGTTTCTATATTTATTACTTGTTGGTATTCCTTGTTGTGGAATGCATCCCTCCCCGAGTCGAGCATAGACCGTTAGGCTTTGTGCAGGAAATTTTGCTAGCATAGTAGTGATGGGGTTGATTCTCCTAGTTCGTAAGCAGATGATGCTGTTTCAATATGACCTCTCCGTGCTCTTTATTTTTGCCTCCCCTGGATTCATCTCTGGCCACCCTTGTAAATGTGCTTCTTTGTGTTTTAGCATGTTGGAACTGAAATGTGCCCCTCCTCGTCACATCCCTGAAGCTGAACATCTGAGTGTTTGCGTGATACAGAAAGCTTTGTACCTGCCTGCCTCTGCAGAAGAAGGAAATGTTGCCATTAATGATTCTAGATTACTAAAATGTTTTTGATATATCTTCAATCTCCATCTCCTATTCAGTCCTCATTTATGCCCTTTCTAAGTCCTTGTGTGAGCGTCTTTTCCAACTGGATCATTGCAGATCAAAATTCATTTTTCAAAGCAAAATACACAATGGTGCAAAGCATTTCTTCATATGTCAGTTACATGCAGGCATTCCTGTTTGACCTTTTCTTATCTATTCTTCCATTCTCAAATACACCAAGGCTAAGTTTGGTGACAAGGACAAGCTCAAGACAAATGTAAGTCATCAAACTGTCATTTTTTCTTTCTTTCTGCTGAATTAATGTCTCCCTTGCATGCTAATTCCCCTGTATACTTACCGTGGTGCCATATTTTCTTTCTTTAACAGAGAAACACAGTGTTCCGAACATTATATTATTACTTACTGCAATCTTGAGTCATTATGTTTGTTGTTGTCTGTAGCTTTGTTCCTTTAAGTGTTTACGTACTTCCCTTCTTTGATCCCTCAAAGTGTGTTTCATAATGTTTAAATTCCATAGGACATTTATTTATCCATTTTCCTAATCTCTGTCTCCATCTCCCTTTTGTTCTATATTCTCATGTGTCTTCATTATTTCACCCCTTTTTAATCATCTGCAAAATTACTAAGGGTCTTTGACTATCAGAGCTGCTGAGTTGCATTATATAGAAGCAAAGGTGTATCCAGATGTAACTGAAACAGCATATATGTGAAGATTCTCATTTAGTTATCTCACTAACATATCTTTTCTCTATTGCCCTGGCACAGACATGAGGAGTGTGGCATATAAGCTGGATTTTTGATGCAGTATTAATATCTGAATGTTCATAATTCACCAGTTCAGAAAATGCAGCTGCCTGTTTTCTTAGGAAAGCAAGCAAGCCTATGGCACCATATCTAGGTCTATTTGAAATAAAATACAAAAGTTTTACTAAAAGATGACAGTCATAAAAAAAAACAAAAAAACAACCCCAAATTAGTTTCATTAGACCCCCAACCATTTGGTGGTCCAAGAAACATATTGCTAAAAACTGCAAGGTGGCAATGCTGTCTGACACTGGTTCATTCAAATAAGCTGCCATTTGAGTGGATGTATATCCATCATATTTCATTTCAGGACTTCACCCCCAGAAGCTAATGACATTAATGACAGCTAATTCTACTTAGCCCTGATTGTGGTGGTGACTACAGACTGTAATCAGGCATTAGAAAAAACCCACTTGATAAATTCAAGGATGCTGAGCCAAATCACCTGCTGCACTGTTGACTTTAATTAAAATTGCTAGTGATAGATGTTTTTAAAAGCAGGAACTGCTGGTGTTCTTCATCACCATTTATTGTGCATTGTTTCAGTGGTACATCTGTTTCTTTCATTTATAGTTGCAGGGGGGGAATATTTTGCTGTTGTCATGTATTTGGCCTAAGTTGGATTTATTTTTTGGAAGGCTTAATCCAGTGTCATCAACATCATCTGAAGGATTTCTGCAGGTACCAGAGACAATCAAAATAATTTATCCCATTCTGGCTAGATACTCGTGAATCTCAACCAAAAAGTGCTCTGTCATAGCTGCACCACCTGTAGTCCCTGAACTGGGTAGCTTGGATGAGTTAACATAATTTATCATCATACCTTTCCTTTGTAGTGCAAATGTACTTTAAGTAAATGAAACCATTTTTCTTTATTATCTCCTTGTTAAGAAAGCCAGGCCTTGCATTTTCCCCAAGTGTACGGCTTCTCTGAATAAATATGCAAAGTATCATTTCACAAAATGACATTCTACTGAATCCCTTTGTACTTAGTTCTGCCAGAGGATGGAGAGGTGAGATGGTTTATAAAACAAATGCGTGCACCTTGCAAGTCTTTACGAGGTAGTTTGAGGAGAGTAATGGAATGCTACACAAGTGTCAGGGAGATTTTGGTTAAATGACAGGCTCCAGAAGAGGCTTTGGAGTTAAATTCTCATTAGTACCTAAATAACAGACTTAATAAAAGCATTTCCAGCCAAATAAAACATTAGATAGTTTGGGCTGAATTGTGAAAGATTTTTTTAGTTAAAGATAACAATTCCATGGTAATTCTGACTTGTGAATAGTACCTATTTCAGTGGTTAAATCCTAAAGGGATAATAGCAAATAGGCAGGAATAGTCAGGCATGAATGCAACATAAGTATAGGTCAGGAAAAGCTTGAAAAATCCTACCCAAAGCAAACTTGCAAATCGTATGAATGCTTGTGGAGGGCTAATTAGAAGCAGATGCTTAGTTCTCTGGAGTTACAGTGGGACTGGAGGCAGGCATTGGGAAGGCTGAAGTCAAAGACTTCCTAAAAGCATATACATATAATACATTGGCAATATAACCATTCCCTGTATTGTTAAGTTATGAACGTACAGGTGATGATATTTAGTTAAGCTATTCCTACAAAGAATTACTGTGTGCTTCCTGTTTGTGCATACATTTTTTCACCTTGGCGTGTGCTGAGGGTGTGACGATGCCAAGGTCAGCAGTGAAGTTTTCACTGAAGTGTTTGCCTGTCACATCTTAGTGTCCTCTAGTATGCAAAAGAGGTTGAATTTCATCAGAGAAATGGCAGCTGATCAAGATTAAGTGCTCCTCCAAAAATTAGTAAGCAATAGTGGTACTGTTAATAGTCCTAAGATCTCTCCATCAGTAGGAAGAACTGGTTTATATTGACAAAAAAATTAACTGTTATGAATGCATGTCCAGACCTTTGCTTCAAAAAGGTTTCTGGAAACCTTCTGTGCCTCTGGACTGTAACTTGTTTTTGTTTTTTTTTTCTTTTTTTGAATGGCTCAGGATCTTCTTTTTTGTAAATCCTGTTGGTCCTGTGGATGTCAGGGAAAGCACTGTCCTGAAAGACTTAGAGTTAGAGCCAATGACCTAAGCTCATGTCAAATGGTAGCTCACTTAGAATAAGGATGGGTTTTCATCTTTAAAATTTTGGAAGGCATGAAAGCTGTAAGTAAAGGGTATGTGTCCAATGGGCCACTTTCCTATTTTTCCCAAGGTTTTTCTAGTGTGTTTCTAGTGTGTTTATTAAGGTCCTCCAGAATACATTGTTCTGATGTTTTATACTGAAGAATAAATAAATCAAACCCCTTTAATGCAGCAGGCTCTCTTAATGGTGAAGAGTAGGCTTGCAGCTATATCTCTGTCCTCTTCTGAGGAATTAGCAGGAGAAGTAAAACCTTTCAAGGGTTCTTGAACACAGTGGCATTGAGCAATTGCTGGGTACACATTAGGAAATGTTGGGGTTTTTTTTACAAAACCAAAAAATATGCAATTGTTTGACTTTCAAATAGACTGATCACAAGTGTGCTTTTTCCCAGCCATGGTGGATGAAAAATTTTGACTCAGCCAAAGCTATTGGAGTCAAGCTCCCGCATTGTGTATCTGAAGTAAATCTCGTAATCTCTTGGCACCCAAAATGACTTCAACTGGCATAATGACTGCAATCAATAAGTAATAATCAAATCTTAGACCAGAGAAGGGAAGGCTCCGTAAATGTTCTGGTAAATTATGCATCACCGTGTTGATGTTGGAAAACAGCACTAGTGGAAATGATCAACGTGGGGCAATACTCTGCAGCAGAAGAGCGTCAAAAATTGAAGTTTCTGCAAAAAGATTTTCTGTAAATTTTCATTTCTAACATGACAAGTATTATCATATACTTGAGGTTTCACTGCAGAAGTGCTCAGCTGTTGCTGCAAGCCATTTAAATGTGCTTATTGCAGATCGCGGTCCCTGGCTTTCAATAAGTTCAGTGTAACAAAAATTATTGAAGGCTTACAGAAAGTAATAATTTAAAAGACAAAAATGCTGGTATACTTTGAAAGCTAATAGGCAACTTCTGTCATAAGGAGTAGTGATGGACAAAGCCCCAGCAGTGGAAGAGTTGCAAATAATTGGACGTGTACTGAGGGCTAACCACAGGAGTAAGCCTGCCTTGTTCAGTGTGATGCTCTGTCTGCAGGGAAATGTTTGACATGGGTAGATTTGAGATTCATAAACTGTAGCAGGTAATACAGCATGCACAGAGAACCAAGGCTGATTTTATGTTTGCTTTATTTTGCTTGCCTTGGTTTTAACCTTTTTTCCTAGGAAAGTAACATGAAAGCATATCTGTTGGGTTGACAGGCTAGTGTGTGAGAGCTTCACAGAGGAAGCTGTGTCCTGTTTTGATTGACTGAGAGACAGTTAAAAACGTTGGCACACTATGAACTTGGAGACATTCCTGTACTAATGTCTAGCATGGAAAAAGACACACTTAAGGGGATAGAAAATTAAATCTAGAGGGGCTCTAATGGGATCACTGACAGAAATAGAAAAAGTGAAGAATAATGTAATTTAAAAAAAATAAAAATTTAGGTTATCAAATTAGATGTTCTGGTTACAGAGCGTAGTTTGAGTCACAGTACCTTGGAACTGGAAGGAAGCAGAATAGATAGCAAGTGTTGGATAATTTTTTTTTTAATTTTTCTTTTTTGAGTGAATTTTGGGTCAAGGTAAAACAAAAGCTTGGATGTTTTAGGAGAAGCATTGGGAGGTGACCTGAAGGTTGCAGCCTCTATGAAAAAGGCCAGGATGAGAGGCTAGTGAAAGAAGAAGAAAAATGGAGGCTCTGTGAAAGGCAAGGGGGAAAAGACAATAAGGTTTTTACCAAGTAAGTATTTTCACTGTACTACTTGGAGGTCTGTTTTTTCCTTGGAAGAGCAGACAGGCAGGTGTGGACAGAGGCAAGCTGGAGGAGAAGGTGGTTCCATGCAAAGCAGCGGCAGGAGTGCCTTGGTGACCCTATAGAGGCCGCATACATACATACGTAAATATTTGCATGGAAAGTGAAGTTTACTCCTCTCTACATGATGCAGCTGTTGTGAAACAGGTATCTCTGAATCCTAATTACTCACTTTCCACCTGTTACTTAACTGGTGTGGGCTGGAGGAGTGTGGAAGCCCACAGGGATGCATGTAAAAATAGTAGGGACTGTCAACAGAAATCATAACCTGGCTCATTAATGCAGCCTTTGTAGCAGTGGGAAGAAAACTGTAACTTTTCCCTGGTACATTCAGAGTCAGTAATTAGCCAGTGACATTGTCAGTGTTACACCAGTATTTTTATAGTAGCTATGGATGTTCTTAGGTGACTTGTCGCTCCACTGTAGAAACTTGTGCTTCAGTCCATGCAGAGTTTTGAAATGAAGCAGATGGGGGAAAATCCTACACTTTTCCGAAGCAGATGGATAGGAAAAGCCTGAGCTAACAGGATGGCATATCCCGAGCATCAAGTACTGCACATGCTGCTGAGCAGTGGGGCTCACTCTTTGAGTAAGAAGGATTCATCTCTTGGTGCTGCTCATACAAGCCTCAGTACAAAATCACGGTGGTGTGCATCACCATCCTCTGCACTTCTAGGCTGCAAGCACCACCAGGCTCTTGGTGTGCAGGCTGGCACGCAAAGCTCACTTCTTAACCTGCTCTTGAGGCTGCTGGAGTGCTGGCTGCTATTTCATACGGGAAAAATCGTTTCTACCTCCTTGTGCCCCTGCTCCCTCTTTTCTTATGGTTGACGCAGGAGGTTGAAGGAGAGATTACAAATACATTGGAAGTGTGTTATTGTGAGACACTTTATTGCATCCTACATGTTTTCCTAACAGATGCAGATTTCCACATTGTTGTTATTTTTGTCATTCTATAGACAATGTTTAAAATAAGGATAGTTTTGAAAAGTCTTTTTATCATATTACCAAAATTTGTAACATGAGCACAGTAGCTTAGCCTGCAGTATTTTTGATTAGGGGTGTTTGGGTTTTTTTACATTGTTACCCAGATAAACGGAACTAATGGAGAAAGGCTGATTGACTTACCTTGCTCAATTTGTTGGAATGCTTTTGATAACATTTGACATCATTTTATTACATGTGATGGAGAAGGGAAAGTGGTGGAATGTTTTGTTCTTCCTGGTGTGTTATTTTTGGTAAGTGTCTAGGGTGCATTTAGATAAACTACAGTGCTAAGTCTGAGCAAGAAAGACCTAAATATCCAGTGAATTACTCCTATTTGCATTGAGAAATTAACCGTAATTAGCATTCAAGTTTTAATGGTATTGTATTTGTGAAGCTGATAAGGCCTCTGGGAGTGTGATTGCAAGAAACTTCTATTGTTTACTATATGCAAATCCAGCCACTTAGCTTTAATTAGAGGTTGAAACCTGGAGCAATTATCAGCAGTTGCTTTGGTATTAATGAGCTTGACAGAGCTGTCCATCATGGTGTTTTATATGATTGAGAATTAGAATATTGAATCCCAGTTGGTTCACTGTTCAAAGAACTTGCAGCCTTCGTCAAGCAAAACCATTTCATTTAGTATGCCATACATTTCGTTAGTTCCAGTTGTTGGAAAGACTGAAGTCCTTATAAATTTGTATAGCTGCTATTTTCTGCATGATGGTTTGAGAATATATGAGAGAATTTCTTCTAAGGCATACATTGCCAATAATTTTTTTTTGTAAATAAATGGTTCTAGGAGTAGTTATATGGTTGCAATATAAAATTTAGCTGCTTGATGTCCAAATAATACAGTTTATGATAACTGTTGGCTGATGAATTTCCTCACAGAATTAGCTGAAGTCTCCTCTTATGTGATGGTGTTGGATACTTCCTTTCACATTCTGGTTATAGTAGAGGACAACAAGAGAGATGTAAGGGGAAGAGAGAAGCAGCTTATAATGCCTAGCCCCATAAATGTTTATTTCATTCTCAATGGAGGCACTAACCATTAGCGACTTCTGTTGCTGCTCTTTAATGTTTTTTTGTGAACAAAGCAGTTTTTGTGTCAAAGAAGTAAAAAGTTTTCACAGAAGATCTGGGGGGGGAGGATAGAAAATGTCACTTGGAATTAGTACTTTCAATAAACACTGTTGAAAATTTTCCTTTTTTTGACTATTTCTTTGTGAAACAATTCCCCCTTCCACAAGCTCTGGGAATGGCTTATGGCAGGGGAGGAAGTATGTTTTAGGGTCTTGCCCTGCCCTCAGGACATGCATGTGGTTTCTTGTGTGGATGGGGGCTACTGCCCTCACTGCAGGGTGGGTTTTTCCTTCTGCTGTGGGTTCGGGTTGCCTCCTGTCCCCAGCTGCCACTCACAAGACAAAGCCTGGTTACACACTTAGCATTGGAAGGATCGTATTGAAAAAGAAAGCCTTGTTTTTCAGGGGGAAGGACAACTATAGAAAGTTTTAAAAGGCTAAATAACAATGCATGTTCTAGATCAGTATCTTTGACAGCTAGATACTGCGGGAGAAAATAACATGCTGAATCTCAGTTGTTTGTAATTCAGAGTAAGCTGGCTAGAGCTAGATGGAGCAGAATTACGAATCAGATATGGTAGTGCTAGTAGCAGTTTTTTCCTCCAGGAAAACACAGCTTATAAGCCACGTGCTTTTTAGTGCTTTCTAATTTATTTTCTAGGTGAACTGAGTTGAGGTTAAGGGACTAATGCTACATCACGTAGGCAATCAATTTTTTTAATTATATTGTTTTGTTATGCAGCCGTGTTGTATAGGAAATGTACTATATAGCGTTATTCTTAGCTGTTTCATCTTTGGAAAAAGGCTAGTTAGGGATCATCAAATAAGTAATCCAGATGGCTGATTAGAAGCCATTAATTACTAACTAGCTCTGAAATCATCACCCTTCCACTTCTGGCCTGTTGAGTCACTGCTCAGATTGTCCACAGCGAGGCCAACTTTGGCGTAATCATGTGCAATAATAATCTGTAATTCACACAGCATCTGGTAATTTGATTTAAGCAACAGTCCACACAGGCTACTAAAGGATAAAAGACAGTACATAAGTTACTCACCTTAATGAGTCTTGTTTGAGGGGTACTTTGCCAGTTTATTATTAAACAGTGAAAATGGGATCCATTTTGCCTCTCTACCCTCTGGCGTAAGAGGAAATTCAGAAATTGCTGCATATATAATTTTCTTATTGATACTTTCCCTGCTATTCCCTTCATAACAATACCATATGCATTTTTCAATACCTAAATTGCATACAGCATTCATTCTTCAAAGGTTTGTTTTTCCCATGTTGTTCAGCAAGGAAACTGTGATTTAGTCTTGCCCTAATTTGCTCTGAAGGTTATATGTGGTTACAAGAAAAGGAGAAACTGTTTTTGTTGTTGTTGTTTTAAATGCTGCTAAGCTTTTTAAGTATTTTTGGCATGTAGACCATTTACAATTATTATATATATATTTTTTTTTGTATATCAGAGCTTACAGTAATACATATTTAACATTTGTTATCTTTATTTATGGCTCCTATTAGTTATTATATTCATAAAGATAAAAGATCCATAAATTACCAGTGAATCAAAACCATGTTAAGCTATTTTTGCTCATCCAGTCAGGCAATGTTTCTGTTGTTGTTTAGGCCTCTTGTTCTTGTTCATGTCCCATTACTCTTTTAGATTTATAGGCATTCATCAGCAACAGCTTCGTTAAAAGTTTGCAAATAGATGACACATTTAACATTTCTTATAGCCTTCCAGCAGCAGTATTTTTTGTTGGTGTGTTGTTCCATTTTCATGTTTCACCCACTTCATTTGCACTTTTGAAGTCTTCGTGTCAGGAACCTGGAGAGGGGAGCTTTGGGTATTTTTTTAAATTATATTTTATTTTATTTGAAAATTGGAAATAGGATTAACATTAACATTTCTCTTAAGAAAGGTTTTGCCCACTCTTTGATCAGATGCGAACCGTATCAAACAGTCATCACTCTGAACATAATAAAGTTTCGAAGCAGAGATTTTGTTTGCTAAGATGCCATAGGCATTTTACAAGATACAGTGTTATTTGTTCTAGATATAACTCTTTGGGTTTGCTTACATCAAATCTCTTTTGCACTTGCCTAAGTGGTATCTCTGATAAGTTCCCCAGTAAACAATCCAAGGTCATTGCAATTCATTCCCACAAGTCACTTCTCGCTGTGGAGCAATCACTTCAAGGCACACGTTTGTTATTTAGCAAAGAGCAAAAGAGAGATGGGACCGTGCGGCTGCTTTAGAGCGGCTTTGATCTTCTCTTTCCGAACAACAGTGCACAATGGTAATTACAGTTCCTTTTAAAACATATTAGAGAGGTAGGATAATAAGTGAAAAGGGAATTTTCAGTCATTTTCAGTGTCGATGAATGCGTTATTAACTCCCAGTGATTTTTCAGATGCTATTTCTGCCAGATGAGCCTGAATGAGTGGCGCTTGCCAGATCAGCTATTTAAGGATCTCTGTCTTCTGCACTCAGCAAGGGATGGTTCCAGTCAAGTCTAGTTGTAAATCCAAATCTGGGAGACGGGGTGTCTGTTTTGCCTGCCAGGATATTATGTTACCCCAACTCTGATTCTTTTGTCTATAGCAAGACCAAGAACCTTGCTAGAAAATTATCTTTTTGATTAGTGCAGCCTTGGCTGGCTGGCTGGCTGGCTTATTTCTGCACCATGGAACGGCAATTAACTTTGCAGATGTAGCCGGGCGAGGCGGTGAAACTGAGGAAGGCTGCTAAGAGACAGCCTCTCCGAAGACAAAATGGAGCACCCTGTATGGGTGCTGGTGCTCCAACACCCACTCGAGGAAGTCAGGTGTTTTGTCTTTGTGTGACTGACTGGGGTACCTTCTGGTCACCTTTATGTTTTGCAGTGTGTGAAAATTGAATAAAGAGCTTACGTGTGACTGTGACTTCCTCAACATCAAACTATTGAAATATACTAATCACTGGGCAACTGGTACTTTTTTTTTTTTAAAGGAAAAATTTAAGCTTTTCAAATGTAAAAAAACCAAGTTTTAAAAATTGTCCTAATCCATAGGTCTCCATCAGTTTTGGTTGAAATTATTTTGAATTGTTAGACCAATTCCATATTTAGTAAAGGCTGTGATGGAATTCCTGAGCTCATAAATAGTAACACAGCTAAGCGACCAGTTTTAATAGTCCACTGACAGTATTGCTTACCAAGAAAATATGTACATTTTGAAATTACTTCAGCAGAAAGCTAATCAAGCTTAGTTACACTCTGTGAATGACTAACTTCTGCCTAGCAATTTTGCTTGATTTGTCACATGCTATAAGAAATGCGGTTTTGTGGTTTCATGGAAGATTACCTAAACTAATAGCTTTTCAGAAGAATTCTGCTGTTAAAGAATGTGAGAGGATTTCCATGATCTTTTTTTATTTTATTTTTTTTCCTGGACAATATTGCAGGACTAAACCTGCCTTTCTCTATTTCATTCAGTCTTGACAGTTGTAGCTCCTAATATGCTTTAGTTATCATTCTCGATATGTCTGTTTGGATATGGTGAAGGAAAAAAATGGCAGCCAGTCAAAACATTCATGTGATGCTGCAGAGTTTTTGTTCTTATTAGGAAGTTGAATCTTAGATTCATAACTTGAAATTTGTGTGCCATAAAATTGGAAGCAGGGAAAGAATTTCTTAAGCAAACAAATAACATAACAGCACCTGTAGCAACATGACGACTGCAAGCTGTTTCTCATGTTATCTTAAAAATGCTGATTGTTAGAGATCCAGCAAAATCTCTAGTTCCTAAGAGATTTTTTTTTTTTTTTTTAGTTAGATCAGTTGTTTCTGTGAACATTTCTAAGAGGACTTCCTTGGTTCCTAAGCATTTTCTTGTATATCCTGATGTAAAATATTTGGGGGACAGGTAAATGTAAGGCAAATTCATTTGATATTCCAATTAAGTCAAATAATTGCTCTAAATTTTTTTCAAAGTCAAAATAATACTAAAGATATAGAGTAGGTGTTTCATGAAAAGAAGGCTTTGATCAAATTTCTCCTGTGAAGCTAGTGCTCCTTTATAGGATTCACTTTGAGTATATTTCTACTGAAAGATGACAATCAAAAACATTTTAACAGGACTTAGAGTTGGACCTAACGCTCTCTTCTTGAGCACTAGGGAGTTTAAGTCCTTCCTCCTCTATTTTTAAAATTTTCTTTTCCTGGTTATCTTTGTTTTAGTGTCTCACTCCGTAATGTCTTATTTTACTTTATTTCTTTTTTACCCCTCACTGTATCTGAGGTCTAGAATCCACAGAAGTGATCCAAGTTTTATAGCTTTTGGTTTGAGTTGATAGCAAGAACATTTACAAGGAAGCATACATGGTCTCGATGTGGTTGTCTTGAACACCTAATGTCAGAATTGAAGCCTTTAAGCTGGTAGTGACAGTTGTACACTGTGGAGTGAGTTATTTTTACTATAGTTTTAGTTGCTTCTCCTCTGTCACAATTTTGGATGTTTTGAATTTTTATACAGGCAAAAGGTGCCCCTCCCACCTTTTTTTGTTTGTAGGCAGTTCATTAGCTGTTCCTCTGGGGTGGCCACAGTGTTGGTGCTTAGAATGTGATGTTTTCTGGATCTTGACTTGTAGTTGTGAAATTTTGCAATCTGTACTCGAATCAGGAGACTGGCACTAAAATATTATGCATTCTTCTTGAGATATTCTTAGGTATCACGTTATTGCATAGGGTGGGATGAATTAATTTCCTAAGGTGTGTTGAAGTTGCCTGTTCCCTGTATGTCATTACTATTAACTAAACAAATGTCAACATTGGGGTAGAAGCCCGTTTCATTAATGAGATTTTGCTGTTGACTTTGGTGGGATTTCATTTCAGTCCATATTAAGCTGAAAGTCCTTTTAAAGAGATCTGCAACTGTCCTCTTTATATATATTCCTTATTTTGGTCACCATTAATTGGCAGAGTGTTAGATAGGGTGTTGAGGCACCTTGAAACTTAACATGCTGTATTTTGCTTCCTTTAGACCTACAATGGCACTATACAGTAATAAACCTTTCCAAATTTGTATCAGTTTTTGTTGAGCCATCTGGCTCATCCTGTAAATGAAATATGTAATAATCAGGAAAGCATTTATAGCCTATTTTGTGTTGATGCTGTTAAATTGAAATTCTTTTGTAATTGTAAATTGTAAATTTAATAACATTTTAATTCATAGTCCCTTTGTCAAATTGTACTGTTCTTGCAGCAGGAGCGCCAGCAAGATGTTGAGTCAGACCAGAGATCTAGCTAATTCCCCGTGTCTGCTCTCGAAGAGTGGCCAATTGCAATTGCTTGGAGAAAAGTATAAGCAGCGATGTGAAAATTTTTTGATCTTTGTTTGCTTTTCTTAATCTCTGCTAAGCACTGAGGTGGTGTTTTTGTAGAATTACCTATAACTCCAAGCTCTCGTTTCGCAGTTCTAATAGCTAAATTACAGCTTATCATTGTGTAAGTAAAGTCAGGAATGTTTTTTCAATGCGTGTTAATTTACATTTGTCAACATAGTATTTCATCTGCCATTTCATCACCTAAGCAGTCAATTATTGTGGCATCTTTCCACAGCTGTTTGCAGTGGGATTTGCTTTTCGGTTGTCTTGAATAGCTTTGCCCCGGTGCAGGTCCCTGCCAAAGGACAGAGTTGTTGATGGGCGTATAGATGCTTTCTTGGTGGCTGCTGGCAGTCTGTGCTGAGCCTTAGAGGAATCACTAAGCGGGGGTGGTGTGACTGTCCTGAGACTTTAGTCTTAAGGGTTATAACTCTTCAGCATATTTCAGTAAGGGCTGGATTGCATCTAGCATTGTTAGAAATGCATTTGAGCTTTGGACAAGCTTCCTTTGCCTGCTTTCATTTCCTGGCTTAAGTTTTTGAAGTTGTTTGTCAGAGCTTTCTTACGGTATTAGCAGTGGCTCACTGGCTTTTCGAAGTTCTTGTCACTTGACATGCCCATCTGAATTTGCTGCTGCTTTAGTCTCATTTTGCTTTTCTAGGAAACATGTTTAGGATCAGAAACATTACACCCCTGCAGACGTTGGGGGTGGTTTTGTATGGGGTAAGGCTTCTGATAAGAGAGGCTCCTTTTGGCACATCATAGTCGAAATCTGCCACGTTTTGCAATTTAACACTTCCAGAAGTTGTACTCCTAGCTGCATTGCTGTTGGCTCTGCAAGATCAGTATGCCTTTTCTGCTCTTCTTAGTGTTTGTGCTGTTGCTGTTGTCTATGCTCTTTTCATAAATGATCCCTTCTCATTGGATTGCCAAAAAAAATGTCTTTTGGCACATCCTTCTTCCGTGGTACTGGCTAAAGGCATCTTTGGTGAGCTGTTTACAGCAAACAGGCTGTGGATTTTGGTAGTAGGAAACTAAACTAAACTGAACTGCTGTCAGCTTTTTTAGATAGATGCCGGTGAGAGACATTGGGATGCTTGGCTCCCAGTGGGGAGCACAAGTCGACAAATGAGTGCTGGTGTGAGGATAATAAAGGAGTTTTGCTTAATATTTCCTTCTTTGTCTTTCATTAGTGTCTTAAGAACATTACTGTCAAAAGATTATTTGTCTCCTGAGAAGAAATGCCATACATTTGTGGTGGTGTATTCTTGGAAAAAAAATGGAACTACACGACTTAGGCAGCATCATTAATTTGGGTTGGTTTTTTTTTTTTGGGTTTTTTTTTTTTTTTTTTTTTGCCTGGCGGGTGGGGTGAGGAGGAGTGTTGGGTTTGGGTGCTTAGGTTTTTTGGTTTTGCTTTATTTTAATTAATTTTAAATATGACCCGTTAGATGATCTAGATGTTTTGTGTAAATCTTCTGCTCAGATATGGCTATGTTTTGATCGGTGTGCGCCTCGGGACAAGCAGCACTTTTTGCCTCCTTAGAGAAAATTCCTTTAGTCTGGTGAGGATTGTGAGGAGTATTTGTATTTTTCATTATTTTATTATGTAACTTCCAAATAAACTTTCTCCTAAAGGAGTTTTGTACTGGGGGGGTGGTTGGGAAAGCGTATGAATGGTGACAGGACATAAAATACAAACCAGTAAGAAAGGATGTGACTGAGATATGGGACAGCGTCTAACTGATCATGTCTTGCTTTTAAACAACTAACTTTAAATAAAAAACCCAAAGCTCCATCCTGCCTCTTCCCAGGCTAAGTGATGCTTCAAAACACTGTCGAAGTGTTGTATGAGATTTTATATGTTCATAAGTTGTTTAAAGAAATACAAAGAAAGGTTTAACAGAAGATTTTTCTTCCAAATAAGACTTGAGTGCTTTAGTCACTTAAGTGACTACCATGGGACAGAGTATTTTCTCAATAATTATGATACTTTTTTTTTTTGACAATTTATCTTTTGCCAGAGAACACAATTTAAATACCAGTTTTAAATAGTAGTTTTAATAATTTTCCTGGTTTTATTCCTGTTCCTGGGAACTTTTAATAAAGATTTTTTTAATCATTAGCAGTTACATTTCTTGATAATTAAATGCAAATTTCATAATCTTACCACTTTTAATTTGTCCTGGAATGATGCAAGAGAATTAGGAGGTTGGTATAATGCTCATAGTCAAGGACACACTGTTCTAAATCTGTCTGTATCTTAGAAATCTTGCAAAACTGGTGATTGGGCAGCTTTCTAAGATGCATATAAATCCTTGCTCACTGTCGGAAAGTGATAGACAGAAGGTTTTGAAGTAGAAACAGGTTGTGACAAAGCGGTTGGCAGGAATATTGGATTCTGGAAGATTCATTAAAATCTCAGAATCTGATCTCACAGGCAGGGAAAAGCTGTTCTTTATTTCTGAATGATTTTTGAAGGACCACAGAAAGATGCAGCAGTTTAACTGCCTTATTAATCACACTTTACTGCTGCTTTACCCATTGGAACTAGGATAGTCAGAGGTGTCTTGCTGTTTCTGCATTACAGGCTCTCGTTTCGCTGGACTTGGGTGTTAACAGTTAACATTTTGGTCGAGCTGAAAGCTCTGGGAGTTTTAACTGCATCATGATTCCAGTGATGAATAGATTTGCAATTCTGTGTTGAAAGATTTGGGAGGGGGCAGGTTTATGCAAGCCTCATTATTTTTTAAAATCAGCTATTTCAAGTTCTAATTCAGTTTTTGGAAGGAAAAAAATGGTGATTGAAAATGTCATGCTAGTCCATTGAGGTCTCTTACTGAAAAAATGTGAAGAATGAAAGTGGTTGTCAAGCAGAGTAAGAAAGACATAATGAAAATGCTACACGGTGCTATTTCATGAATAAGCATCACAGAAAAAAAAATCTTCCCTACTAATAATGAGAAAGCCCATATGGATTTGTTTCTCTGTCCTGTTCAAATGTGAAAGAGAAACAGCCAGCACTCTATCCCATTTCTGTTCAGAAATGTCATAGGGTTTATTGTTCCTTGCCGTTTTGAGTCAAACATTGCAAATACATTAGATGTTTCTGATTCCTTAGCCTCCCAAAGACACCCCCATCCCTGATTCATTCTCGGAGCTCCCATCTAAACTTAAATCTGACGCACACGTTGTCTCTTACTTAATATTAAGAAAATGCAAGCTTTATTGAAACCATTGGCAAGAAGGCTGTTAAGTCACGTAAATTTATTTCCAAACTGTCCTGTGGCAGTGAGTTCCACAGTTCAATTTTACATTATCTATAAGAGTGTTTGTGGCAACATGAAAAAAGGGGAAATAAAGTCATAATTTGCTTTTCCTGTACATTAATCACCTTTCTGTATTTCAATCCTCTACGTTGTTATGCATCTTCCTTCTGACGTATGAGTACACAGGATATTTAAATCCATTTAAAATGAGCCAGCTGGGACACCAAAAGCAGTACAGAAGTGCTGTATGGGCATTGGCACAGGCTGATTTGCTCTGCTTCATTGCATGTAACCCTGTGCGATGTAGATGCAGCCTAAGGTAAATGATTCCAGTCTTCTCAGTCGCTCTTCATAAGAGCTTCTTCTAGGCAGTTTAGGAGTCTTTGAACCCTCTCTAATTCTACAAAATACTTCTGGTGGCACTTGGTGTGCTCATATCCTCTCAAATCATCCGTGCTGACACCTGTCTACTGCGTGCCCCAATGTTTCCCGTATCTTGGGCTTTCCTTATGGCAGTGATCCTAGCTAACATTTTTGCAATATCAAAATACATAGGAACTGTTATGAAATATTTGTTATCTTTAACTCTGGGTTAATTTGATTTTATTAATGTCAGTCCATGAACTTTAGTTGAATGCTTAATGTGGTCTAATATCCTCAGATAGATTATTCCTCTACTTTCTCACCCTTCCTTAAGGCTAAATGTGCTTGCTTTCTTATTCTGCTGTGTCCAACGAATTATTTGGAAAAGCTGATACTCTTCTATGCTCTGAGGTCAGTGTGCACTCACACATACACAAAAGTCTGCAGGGTAGGACTGGAAATAAAAGGAAGATCTTTATCAAGTTAGGGGGTTTTTAAGTTTTAGAGAAATTTGAAATATGGAGGAAGCCTTTGTCGCAATTTGCTGTATTTCTAGAATGGGAGTTTCCCAGTGAGCAATAGGTGTAAACCATGATTTAAGTGAGGACAGAACTACCACAGCAAAACTCCTTCACAAATACCATCCCTCTTGGTTTATACAGCAGTAGCAAATGTTGTTAAGCTTGTTTGCCCTTTAAAAATCATAGCACAGATTAATTTTCTGTTTAGAGATATATTTAAGTGTACTTAAAATGTAACGGTCATGTTTTGTACTGGGGGGGAAATGACAGCAAGAGTAACAAAGTAGATGGTCCCCCAGCTTCCTTCTTATGCATGTACGCATTACAATATATTGACTCTTACTCAGAAAATACCATGTTATTTTAGAGTTATGATACTACAGTTAAATTATCAGAGAGCACTTTGTATGGAGAGGTGGAGAATATTCATCTCAGTTGTTTCAATATTCTAACTACTTTGGAAGCGAGGAAAATGAGGTTATTTAAAATGCTGTAAGGCATATCCCATAACCAAACATATTTTATGGATTTTTTGATTCAGAACCTTTCAAAAATATAAAAGAAGAATGTAAAATGTTAACACATAGGTTTGAAGGATTGTTTGTTGGAAGTTGCAGAGTGTTCTGTATGGATAAATAGTTTGGAAGAATTACGCTTTTAATTATGATTTGTGGCCACTTAACAATATGAGAAACATAAGAGTTGCATCAACTTGATGTTATTGATGATACATGTTAGAAGGAATAGATCACTCTCTTCATTAGTTATACCAACACCGCACAGCTTAAGATGACAGAATAGGACAGAATGACTGGTTGCTGTAACACGGGACAACTTCTGAAGAAGCTGTAGTAGTTCAAAGGAATTGCAGAGACGATTCTTTCTGGGAGTGGGCCAAACTACAAAAGTTTCCATATGTTACATCTTTTCTCCTTTCTTTCTCCAACCTTTTTTAGGCCTGTTTTAGTTTCTTTTGTCTCCTCTAAGCAGCTGATGGCTGTTGTTAGATATACCATGTAGACTAGTTATCCTGAAGCTGGGAGACAGGAAGAAAACTCTTGTTACCTCCCAGTTTCGTTTTGGATTTTCACAAAGGCAAATATCCTAGGCAATATGTGGAAAGAAAAACAGTGAGAGCTGAAAAAAGCCTTCTTTATAAATACTGCATGATTTAGGTCATGCTTTCTGTTCTGATGCCAGACATAAACGGGGCGAGAATAGCAGGAACTGGAGGCCAAGGTGCTTGCGTGTCTCCTTGTCGTGCCCCAAACCCTTGCTCAAAGTCTTGGTTGAACCAAATGAAGTGCTTAAAGGGTTGCAGTGCTTTTGGGAAGTGAACAATGATTTAGACTCTTGGGAAAGCTCCCTCTAACATTTTGTATTAATTTGTTCATAAATAAATTCTTAAATTCATAGCGGTTTGCTGTAGGCATAACTGGTAACTGTTCCATGGTGACACATTTGGGCATGAACAAAGTCACGTCACTTTGTCAGTCATGTGGTGTGTCTGCTTTTCGGCACAGTTGATGCATCTGGGCATACAATGGGTAAATTCTTACTAGGCAGGTTTGTTCATTTCTCCTCTGTCTTTTGGAGGCGGTGAAGAAGAGGAAGAGAGGAAGCTCCTTCCTATGTAATGCATATAAATACAAATATAGTAAGCAAAATAAAGTGATTGGAGACATAAGATTACACATTATTCACCGCTAATCTAGAAAACATGAATGTCTGCACTGTGGAAGTTCCTCCTCTCAAAGGGTTTAAAAAATCCAAAACAGCAGAAGAAAAACAACAAAAAAACCTTACCTCAGAACCAGATTTCTGAATTGACTGGGAAACTATAAAAAACATGGGTGGGATCAAGGTGAAATGCAGATTATTATTATTTTTTCTCCATGTTCCTGGTGACTTTTTTTCCTGTGTTAACTTGGGCACTGCCTGATTTCCAGTCAGTGACCTCTTGCCTGCGTATAAGGAGTGGAAAAAATGAGGCTGGCAGTACAAGGTAGCAAAACCTACTTTTGGTTATCATATCATACTACTTGTGCAATATACTACTCTTTCCCTGAGAAAAATCACTTGATTTAATTTGTCACTGTTGTTCTTAAGAGTTTTGTACATCCTCCATGAATAGTTTCAGAAAGCTTACTGAAATTGTAATACTGTTCACTGGAAAACTTAATTACTTATCGCTGAAGGATACTTTCCAGAAAAATGTCATTTTTCAACTCCCAGCTGTTTTGGTACTGAAGAAGTTGAACAAAAGGATTTTTTAAATTATATTTTTATGAAAAATGTGTTTTGACTGTTCATGCAAAAATGGTTGCATTGATTTCTTCAAAGTACCTAGAAAAATTCGGCTTAGGACACAGCCTGATAGGTGGAAATTTCAGACCATATTGAAACTGAAATAGCCTTAAATAGAAATGCTGGGTTTTTAGACAATCTTAAAGCTGCTGCTCCTCCATCCATTATAAAAAGTCTGAGAGAATTTGGTGTAATATTAATCTGTAAAGATCCATTTAGCAAAAGCGTAGGTCTGTGAAGGGATTGTATTAAGCTAAATAACTTGCTGAATCAGGGACTCAAACATTAAGTAAAACTAACTCTTTTAACGTAAATAAATGTGTAAAAAATGAACAAGGGCAGTAGATGATGTAGGGTAAACTTTTAAACTCAAATTTTTAATGCTTTTTGCCCTTTTCCCTTTCTGCCAGTTGCAGCCTGCTGTGAAAATGCCAGTATCTCTTTATACAGTAGTTCTGTGGGCCGTACAGATTCTAGTTGTTCAAATTGTCTGAATTTTTACAGCCATTTTTTTTGTAACTGATAGTTTATTGCTATTGCTAACATGATATATGTATCCTGTAATGAGTTTGACAGTATGAGGGGATCCTCCATCTCAAAAGCTGAAACTTCATTGGTGCACATAGATTTTACACCCTAAATCTCTTTAATCGCTAGAAAAACAAAATACTCCCTTTTTTTACTCCAGTCTGCAGAAAAGGTTCCCCCTCCTGGGGTGTTTATATTTAGCAACAGTAGCCTACACCACTCATCCCCACCTTTAGAGATATACCCACTTCAGTGAGTAATTCAGCCTGAATATACTTCGCCGCTGCCTGACATGTGATTAGAAAAGGACCGCCTGAGCAGTAGGTTGTGGTGTTAATAACCAGTTGACATACATGAAATACATCGAATCTCAGAAATATTTTCTTGGAGGATCTGCAGTCACAGACAGGTAGATGCTTTGTCAGGTACGGTTGGACCATTTCTCTGTGCAACTGCAAAAAGCTGTTCTTTAGGAAAAAAGTGAGGCTGACATTCTGGTGCAGATGCATACTTCTAGGAGCAAGAGCTGCAGGCTCCAGCTCTGCTACCTGGTGGATTATGATATCAGTGTGTTTATGAAATGCATCACACCGTCCACATGGTTTCAATGCAGAATCATTACCTCACTGTAGATGTTACTGTAAGATCCATTTGAAACGAATGAGAGCTTGTTTAGTCAACCCACATGTTATTTGTATTTGTAGACTTGTCCTCGCAAAGGCACATTACCAGAGTCTCAACAGAGGATACCAACTTTATGGACTGCCAGTGTCAAAAATGCATTGCAGCTCTTCAGAACAGCATTACCTTGCTGATACTTCTCGGCATAACTTGCAGATGTCTTGGGATTGACGTTCAAGGCAGTCTTCCAGCCCACGCTGTCTAACATTTTTTCTGTCATACTTTAACTTCTTCCTAATCTTATTTCACTTTTCAACAACCTTCAACACTAACACCTGAGAGATTTTTAAATATTATTTTTATTACTACAGTACAACCAGGCTGTCATAGCTCAGTAGTTGTCCCTCACCCTAGATTCGGTACTGAGATAGGACTTGCCTTAACTGCATCAGACTTGATGTTCTTCCATCCCCAATGCTAACACTTGTGTGTCTGGGTGCTTCAGAGAAGCAGTTCTAGTATTGAGCTACTCAAAAGGAGGCAAAAGGCTTTGCTAATGATTTGGGACATCAAGTTGAGGATATTGATGCTTCTTTACTTTTTATTCTTAAATAGAGGAGCAGGGGCATTTTCTTCAAACGTGACGCTATTTAATGTATAGATAACTGGGCAGCTGATCTCTGACAAACTCCTGCTAACAAATCTATTAACAATTTGTCTAAGCCTCTTTGCCAACAATTTCTAGCTCTAAGGTTGGGATTTTACTTCTTTTTTTCTCTAATTTTGAAGGTTGGTTAATTAAAACGCTTGGATAATGAAGTGTTGTTAATAATAGAACTGCTTGAAAGACCAATTTTGCAAAGAACTTCTAGGTCTGTTTGGCAGAAACAGAAATCTTGTTATGACCAAACAAAACTTTTCCCCCAAACAAAGCAAGATGTAGGAACCCTGCTTTAGGCTAGGAGCCTTATAGATGGGGTAATCTCCTGAGCTGTGAAAAATGCATGCTTCCCTGGCACTGCAGCTTTTCTCTAAACCTCAGGTGGTTTTGTCAGCCTCTTCCTCAGCTTCTCCTGATGTCCCTGTTTTACTTATTACATAAAATTAAATATTCATTTGGATGAATATTTGATGCGGATATGGAGAGAGAGACTGATGCTAAAGATTAGGGATTTTTTTCATCATGTGGTAGACCCAGGTTCCATGGAACAGTCTCTCCAGTCTTCTCTGAGCAAATGAATATTAAAGTCATCTGTATAAACTGAAGCAGCTTCAACAGGACAGACTGAGTGAGAGACCCCAACTCCTCAATCTGCTAGGTAGGAAAATGTTCTTGAAATATGTGGAAAAAGGAATTTAACTTAACTGCTTTCATCACCTTATACCATATGTGCTCTTCTGTCATACTGAAGGAACATTTACAAAGAGCATATGCAAGAAATAGCTACTGGTTCTCACCAGGTTTTAGAAGACCCTTCCTTCACTTTACTTGGTTTGTGTATCTAAAGCTTCCAGTCAATCATAGCAGAAAGCTTTATCCTCTGTGTGACAGAAGAGGAGGAAACACATACGAGTTGGAAAGAGATGTCAAATAGGCCACCTCTGAAATCAGTCTGCTTCAATAAACCACCTTATTGATCTGCTGTAAGCTGTCGTTACAGCTGCATCTGTGGCTGGAAAAAAGGTCTGGTTTTGGCAAGTTTGATATAATATGAGTGCTTGCTCCATGACAGCTTCTCTTTCTTTAGGCTGCTGAGTTCAGTACAGTGTCAATCAAGTATGCATAAGTTTTTTTGTTAGATGTTGAGTTGCTTTTTCATCTGGGCTTAATGGAAGACTATTGCATATTAATGGCACCGTTTTATTCTCTCACTGGAAGTTAGTTTTAAGATGCTAAAATGGACTATTCACTATCTCTGGTACTTGTTCAGAGTTTTCCTTTGGGGTGAAAAAACAAGCTTTGTAAGAAGAAAGTGTGTTTCATACAGTGAATCAAATCAGTCTCTAAGGAATGTTAATTAGTCTAGTTACTAAAAATTATGTGATGCTTGATTGTTTTAATAATTTGGGAGGAGCTGGTGTTTTATCTTGACTGCAGTAAGCAGTTTTGATGACATTTAAGAAAACCTTTCCTTCAGGGAAAGAATGAATCTAATTTTTGTCTATTTTTTCATTTGCTTTTGGTTCTGGGCAAATATTTTCAGATTATTGTCAAACAATTAAGGTAGGATTCTGTTTTGGTTATCACAGAATATTAATTCCCTAAGATATTATTGTACACAAGTAAAGATTAGATAGGTTTGGGTAAAGGGCAAATGTCTTAGTGATGTCTGGCTTTTTTTTTTATGATATACCCTAGAACCTTTGTTCTGATCTTTTCAAATCACATGGAGAAAATATTGAATCTAGGTTAGAGACGGGCAAATAGTTATGACCTTCATTTGAGGCATTAAACCTTTGTTTTGGAACGAAGATTTTGTTAGGCTGAAGGGCTATGGTTTGAATGTAGAATGATGGTAGCACTGAAGTTCAGAATAAACTAAAGCAAGTACATTAATTCCTTCCACTGTTGACTTAACTCACATCATAGACACCCAAGATGGTGATTCACAAACTTTTTGGAGGAAATGGCTATTTTCAGTGTCTCAGCATTTGAGGAAAAACATTATCGTTCTTCATTGTTGGATGCTTTAGAGCTGAGATGTGGTACTTTCTGGTTAATGTGATTTGCTGGAGCAGCTGCAACCTACTGACTGTGCCTCAACAACCATCGGCTGGGAATCACTGACCCAGCACATGAGAAGCTTTGGGGACAGAGGGAGGTCCTGTATGGTATCCTTTAAAATGAAGATGTAGCTGATATAGTGTATATTCAAGTGCTTCTCTCTGCCAGTGTCTTTGTCTCTTCATATCCTCAATCTCACTGGGTTTCTTTGATCTACTTTTTTATTTGTGAAATCACTTACCATAACTCAGAGATGGAATTAGTGATTATACTTTTTTTTTTTAGTTCCCTTTGTATTTTATGCCTGAAGAAGTAATGATTCCAATAGCTAAGAAATGTTTAGCAATTGCATGTCTGCAGTTAGCCTTTGACAAATGATATATAAATTTATTTTTTCCTCTCACTTGATTGTGCTTGGGTTGGCTGTTTCAGTTGATGGTATTCTGCTTGCAGAGGCAACTTTGCCGATGTTGCCGCACCTATTTCTAAGGCCACGCATCTTTTTCTTTGTCTTCGCTTACTGTATATCTTAGCTCCGACCTTAACACCATGAATCAGATGCATAATTGTATCTCATTACTTAAATCACCAATCTTTGTTAACTACAAATGCTTTTTTTGCCAGGAGAAGACCTTTTGTTATTAGCCATTATCTAATAAGACAAATCTTGACCGAATAACCTGAAAAAGAGGTGAGCTAAAATTTGCGTAAGGAGTACCCATAAATTTAGCTGTGTTACTACTGTGGGTGGACATGGATGGTATTTTAAGCAGAATATTGCAGAAGTAATGTTGGTTCCAAAACTTTCTCGTCCATTTTGAGACTTTCTCTGCCAAAGTTGCTGTAACTTTTATTCTGTTCCTTTTCAGTTATGAAGCTCAATGTGAACCCAAACTTAGCAAAGGCTACATTTTCTCTCTTCTTTTAGCCTTTTCAGGCTGAAAGGATGTCTATGTATCCATGAATCGTTATGTGTGATATATGAATATGAATGTTATATAGAACATGAATGAGATAGTGCCTGACAGATTGGGTTGTTTTTTTGGCTTTTTTTAAACCAGAGTTTTACTTATGTGCCATTCTGACAAATGAAAGGTAACTACTGAAGTTTTAAAACACTATTACGTAAAAAAGAATATCCTAGTCTGGTAGCTCAATGCCACATAAGGTAAGGAAATGTTTCAGTGCACACTTGGAGCAAGTTTCTTACCTATTCCAGGTTTTTTGAGTTTACCTCCCTCTCCTTGTTTCAGACAAAAGGTGTGTGTTTCAGGAGCAAACAGAAATGGAAGAAAACATTTAGAAGAAGCTTAGCATGTTTGGTTGACTTGGGTTCCTTTTCATGAAGCATTCAAGGCAGGAAATACTTTCTGGCTTTATGTGGTTATCATTTACCTACATAACATAACATGAGCAGATTCATTCTATGCGGCCAAAACATGGGAGTGATTGCAATATTACTTATGTAGAGAGTGAGCTTGGCACTGGCCAGTCAAAAAGGAGTATTTATGCTCAATTCTGCTGAATTAAATTTTTATATTTCTTCCACATGAATTTTAAGCTATCTCATCACTACATACAAAAGGATAGACTGGGTTGGAAAAAAATACCTTTGTGTTTCAAAACTTCTTTGGAAATGGCCGGTGGAGACATGCACAGGCTGTTCCTGCACAGTCATGGCAGTACTAGCCACAGCCTACCTACTTCCTCCTTAACTTTGGAGGTAGCTTTTTTAGTAAATACTTTGCTCCAGACTTTCAGAAATGTCAAACTCCCATCAAGTAATATCTAAGCAATGTCTAAACAGTCTTGTAGAAATGAAACACTTACCTTGGAGCTTTGCATGTGCTGTGCTACTTTTAGTCCAGTACTATTTGTTTGACTGTTTGTGGTGGTGAAAGTAAAAATACTGGTATTTTTATGAACAGTGCCCTTTTCTTTGAAATAAGCTTAGTAGATGTATGTGTACTCTGTGTGTGAGAGAAGTGTTTATGGCAAATGGGGGAAAAAAGGTGCTGGTGAAGTTTTACTTTGCAGCTGTCATAGCACCATATCATTGTTTTCCATTAGATTTAGCTGTGACTGTAATAGTGACAATAAATTGGATTTAGACTTTATGCTTGGCATGTATCCATCCCCAAATACTTTAGCCATGTTTGGTGCAAGCACAGTTAGTTAACTTCTGTATAACTGTTTTGGTCAAACTGTTGTAAACACTACAGATGTAGAGAAGGAAGCTTAAAAATACAAAATAATGTACCTGGAATGGGGGAAAAGCATGCATGAACATTATTGTATGTTGCCTGTTTTATTCTGCTGTTTATTTTTTTAAAGTGGGGGGGGGGGGGGGGGGCACAGGAAAAAACACACAAAAAAAGCGG
>NW_010972886.1:11302343-11546422 GCF_000737465.1 Haliaeetus leucocephalus | reverse complement strand
TTCTTTTTTTTTTTTTAAGGGGGGGGGGGGGGGGGACGGGACACGGAAATCACCTCAGTAAAGCATGGCAGAACTGTGCTGACCTATCACAGTATTGTGGTTCATTAACAGAGGCTCGAAGTACTCCCGTTTTGATATCAGTTCTCAGTAATATATTGGAATCTGTAAAAGCAGGTAAGATTTATTATTTAATGATATGACCTTATCCTTTCCAGTGGCATATGAAAGATGTTTGACAAAGCCTTGTTCAGTGTTGACTTTTTTCCTACATGCATAAAAAGCAAACTGGAGTAACTGCATGGCGTAGCTTCTTGATACAAAGAATTGTTTTGTGGTGAGGGGGCAAGATGTTTCTGTGACCATGGGGTTTTTCCTTATGAAATCTGCCTATATTTGAATTACAGTTAGTTATTAATGAGCCACATGCAGACTAAAATTAATGTGATCTTTCGTAGACTACAGCACAGTGATGTCCTGCTCTATAATTCATGAATATTTTTCACATAATCACAGAATAGCTGAGGTTGGACAGGGCCTCTGGACATAATTTTGTTCAAGCTCCCTGCTCAAAGCATAGCCACCTGGAGCAGGTTGCACAGGACCATGTCCAGTTGGGGTTTGAATATCTCGAAAGGTGGAGACCCCACAACCTTGCTGGGCAACCTCTTCTGGTGTTTGACCACCCTCTCACAGTAAGTGTGTGTTATAGCAGGTAACCAGTGAATTTTTATGCAAAGTTTATGGGAAAAAAAAAGGAGTTTATAAATAACTCTTCAGAGCTGTATAACATCTCCGCTGTGGTCATTCACTCTGAGCTACCTCCAGCTGAAATCTATGAAGAGCCTACTGTCGGCTTAGGTGGACGCTTGAGTGAGATCAGAATTCTTGAGCCTGTAGAGATGACTGAGTTGCTGTAGTCTTTTGGGGTCATGAATCAGGATTACCTACTTCAGCAAGGTGTCATTTAATTTAGAATGGTTGGGGTTTTTTTTCCTTGCACTGGTGAGGCTGATTGATTTTATTTGTCAGAATTGCATTGAAAGAAGAAATCATCAAAACAGTTCTCCCTGAGAAACTTCCATTTCAGATGAGTGACCCGTGTCTTGCTTTTCAGGTCTATGTCAGTGTGTTACAGCCACGGTTTGGGACAGAACAATCAAATACTAGTTATTTTGTCATGGAACGAGTTAATTGATTTCTGATGCAAAACTTATGAGGACCGCAGACTACCAAGAATAATTTTTGTTTATTAGAATGAATCCTTGAGGTCATTCTCAGCATATCAAAGCAAAGATCTTAATTAGGGTAAGTTCCAGGTCTTAAAGAAATTGATTGTGATAGCTTAGGAAATTGGAAAAGATCTGAGGAGTGTTGTGTTCTTAGCATTGTCAGTGCTGAAATTTTTGATTGAATTATAAGAAGAGTTTTAATGGCTGTTTTGTGGGCAAAAGAGTCAATTTTGTTATGCGTTGGTTAAAGAATTACGCTATTTTTTTTTTAAAGGCTTAATCTGTTGAAGCCAGCCAAAGAAGTGCACATTATTAAAATAACTCCTGTATTCCTCATCTGCATCAGTCCAAGGCTTTCCAGTTACTGTGGAGCTATAAATCCACACATACATGGATTTTTATGTATCGATAGATGTATGTTATATGTAGACAGAAGCACATTTACTGTAGAATTATAGTGAGACTTGTGCAATACTCAGAAATAACCTAGTTCAGGTTTCTGCTTTACATTTAAAATTATTGTGTATAATGATTTTGTCAGTTTGCTCCCGTTTTGTTTAGCTTGATTTTGATCCTCGAGGAGGGGAGAGAGGCGATCAAGCTACCAAAATGATATGCAGTACTGCCAGGTTTTCCAGAAACTTTAAGTTAGTTGTTAGTCTTTCACTACAAGAAACTAAATCTTCTTTTGATCAGAAAATTAATTCAGTAATGTCAGCCTGAGCCCAAGCTGGCATTTGGCGACATTGCAGAACCACCACCTAGTTTGACATTCTTTGCTTGCCTGATTTGAGAGCAATTTAGAACTGAAATAACGGGTGTACTTTAGATCAAGATTTATATGTACAAGCAAGGCTCTACAAAGAGTTTGCCCATAGCTGCTGGCACTCTGCCTAGGGCTGTGTAGAAACTGCCCTTACAGATCAGAGTGGGAGTCCATCTAACTCAGAGTTTGCTGTCTTGACAGCTTCTTCAGAAGAGCAAGGAAAAAAGCCTGTGGCACGTGGTTAAGGGATATCCTGCCAGCTACCTACTGTTAATCCCTTATTAGCAGAGGCTAGCTTCAACTCGCATGCAAGAAGACACTGCATGTCTTCTGGAATGCTTATAAGGCTGGATATCTTGCATTCAAATTTATTATTTGATATTTTTGTATCCTGTTTATCTGTTATTTTCAATTTCATTCTCTTGCAGTTAGTTCCATAGCTAATTCTGTTGCATAAAAAGTAACCAAACAAGCACTGATTCCTTTTGCATTTTCAACTGTTTTTCAATTTCATTCACTGCCAGTTTGATCTCTGAGAGGGACTAGAAATTCCTAGTACATATTTCTTACATAATTTATTCTTATATCATCTTTCAGTTTGTGTGCTCTCATCTTTATGCCTCCCGTGCTGTCCAGCACTGTAGTGAACAGAGAAGGGTCATACCAGGTTGGAGCAGTGAAAACGATTCCTGGTCTGACATGCAACTTGCGTCACGTATGCAAGTCAAAAACAACAGCAGGAGTCACTTGCAGACAGATCTCTAAGGCAAGAAACTGCTTCTGCTCTCTTCAGTTCAATTACAATAGACCATTCTGCCTATTCCCTGCATCACATTTTGGTGTGTGTGCTGGTTTTGAGATGCAAACCATACAAACTCTTCCTGCATAGTACCACTTCAGGCATGGGACAATGATACTGTGTGTGCATTTTCTAGTTGCAGAACAGATGTGTGCCTGATATGTGGATTTGTCTTTTAAGTGGTATCTTTCTCATCAATAGCGTATTACAAATGATTACTATTGGCAAGAGAAAAAAAAAAAGTCGAAGAGTGTAGAGAGTTTCTGTTACTGTTATGAAAGTACAGTCAGTTGCTATGATTATTTTTTACCATAAAACACCTATATTGTCTAGCTTCACTGTATTTTTCTTATAGCTCAGTTTGATTTATGGTACATATTAAGCCTTGTTGGAATGCTGCTATACATTAGTATGAACGGAATTTTTTTTTCCTTTTTGAACTAGACATTCCTTCTTACCCCAACTTGCGACTATTAAATTCTGCAATATTCTTTGCATGTATTTTTCAAGAGTCAAGCCTCTGGTGGCCAGCTACGTTTTGTTCTCGTTAAAGGTGTTAAAACAATGAAGGAGCCTCTTCTTGAGCTCTGCTGCCCTGGTTGCATCTCAGCACATGATTGTGTAATGCTTCTCTGGGCCTTTCTCCTCCTCTATAAAAAATGGAGGGGAAATGACAGTATTCTGAACAGTTTATTAAGGATTCTTTTACAACTGTTTATGTCCTGTCTATGCTGCATCTGAGTGACCATGCAGTAAAGCTAAAAGGGTAACCTGAAAAACTTAAAAGCTTTAAAAATAGTTGGAGAGGAAAAGCTTTTCGCATCTGGAGCAGAAGAGAAGGACAGACTAAACAGACATGTTTCCAGCTTCCTAATCAGCAGTAACAGCATGCTGCTGCTAAACTAGCTTGGTTCTTTATTATTTATGGTTTACAAGTTATTTTAAAAGACCTTCGTAATAATAGTCCCATTTCATTTCTGTCTTTTCTATAACCACTTTTCTTCCACCACTTCATTTTCAGCTCCAGCATTTCAATTGCATGGCACACTGAGAACTGCTGTTAGTTGCTGGTTTATGGTGGAATACATTTATGCTCAGTAGCAAAAGTACATTGTGTGTAGATCTTAGGTGATATATTTTGCCTCACACATTCGTTTTGAATATGTTGTTTTTAAGAATGAATGGAGAGCGAGCGAGCCGAATGCAGCATTAGGAGTATGTAGCAGCTTGGCCAGATCTATCACTGACTTTACTAAGTGACAGAGGCAACACCAAGGCAATCAGTGCAACTGTCTGCTGTGCCTGCCAAGTACCTACGAGTTATATTATGTGCCAAAAATACTTTCCACAGCTTGCCATGTATTTACTGCAATGACTTGAGTCAAATGCAGGTGCTGGAGGAAAATATCAAGGAGTAAGAAAACCAGTTTGGTAGTTCAATGTGAAGCTGCCACTTAGAAAGGGATCAAATTCTATTGATGGACCCTCTGTTTATGGTGGTTTTGAACCTTTAAAAATATTAAACGGGAGATTAATGGTTTTCTCTCTTGACCCTCTTCTGCTTCAGCATGAACTCCAAGCTCTTCTCATGCTGATCGTTTGGTCTCTTGTTGGCCCTTCCTTTCCATTTTAAGAAATTTTATTTTTTCCTTTCTTATATTACTTTCCTCCTACTCCTTACAATTGATTCTGTTTGCCTACCCAGTCCTGATGTTGCCTTTCCTAAAAATCAAATGATTGAGGAAGTACTTTTTGTTTTTTATTCCTGGGCACCTTCCCCAAAGATTTATTACAGTCTGGCTTTAGTTTTGGCTGTAGTACAGAAACAGCTTTCTTCGGTGTTTTATGATCTCCCTCACCTTTCTGGTTATGACAGTCTCCTGTTTCCTCCCGCTTCTACTTGCCCTTTGAAAATATGGACTGTTACTTTCTCCAATATCACTGCCTCAGCGATTTCTGGTAGGTTTGCTTGTTTTCTTCTGCCATGCCAGCGCTAGCCAAGAAATCAAGGTGTTTTCCCTTTTGCTGGCGACTGTCCTACCTTGTAACTCCTGGCAGGGAGAAACACATCCCGAACGTGACCTTAAACTTCCTTTGCCTAGCTCTTTGCCAGAGGGGCCCAGCCTGACATCCACGTAGGGATGCTTGTCTTCACGCACTCGGTACCAGCAGTCCCGAGCCTAAACCTGGCAGCTCATGGGGAGGCTCTGCCCGGGCTCCAGAGAGCCATGCAACATGTGCCAAGTGACGGGCACTCCAGGCTCTGTCGTTTGGCCTGAGTAAGAGAAGCTGTGACAACTCCTGTGGGATCTGAGGTCTCCCCACCTGTCCCCTGCTCCTAGACATCTTTGCCATCCAGGATTTGTGAGTGAAGACAAAATGCAGTTGATTTGATTACTGTAAGAATTAAGTAACTTGGTAGGAGATTGGAAATAAAGTTGGAAGAAGATGTTAACGTGACATGCTCTTGCTGTCAGCTCAGTAACTGGCAAGTCCCTTCCATGCTCTCAAGGGCATCCTGCTGCTTTGCTGGCTGCGCCTGCATTCTGGCACGTCCCCACTGCCAAACCGTGAGCTGAAGGACTTGCAGAGTCGCATTGCTTGCGAGGGACCCCCAGCTGTCACCTAATCAAACTGTCAGCTCTGAGCAGGTCCGGGTAAAGCAGAGAATATAATTTAAGAAGCAAGAGTTAATGCAAACAGCTGATTAATATCACGCCCTTGGCACTGCACAGAGATCAAACATGACGGTTAACTGGAACAAATGCTGGGGCTAGGAGAAGGGATTTTGACCTGCTTAACGCTCCCTTTGTGCTGATCACTCGTTCCACAGGACACCGTCAGAGAGTGGACAAGAAACAAGTTGGTGGGGCGAGAGATCGGGAGATTGTTAGGAGAACTCACTAAACTGGAAAATTAAAAACAAACTCTTGTTTGTGTATTAGATACTGTGTGCGAAGGAAATGGATAGGACAATGCCAATTAAGTAAAAAAACAAAGCAATGTCACATCTAATTATTGAAGTCTGTGAGATTTTGCTTTTGGTGCTTGCAGGATTCATTTATCGGCTTGTATTTCATTTGAATGTCTTTTTTTTATTTGCATTAATCTTGACCACTTCCAACGTTCTCTTTCACTTAGTGTTTAAATTTGCAGGATTTCATAAAATTGAAAAAATACTGATTAATCTCTGTGTCTACACATCATAGTCATATCCATGTCACAACGTCAGGGGCATATCATAACTGGGGATTGGTTTTGCTCCATTGCCCGGCATCTGCAGAGTGCACACAATATGATACCAATGCTTTTGTAAAAAAAAAAAAAAAAGCTTTGTGATTGAAACCAACCATACTGCACTTTCTAAATACAGCAAGGGAATCATGGAAGAAAATTACATTTGAATCCATTGATTCATCGTGATGTAATGTAGGACCTATTTGCGTTTAAGCTTATTGTTTATTAGAGAATTATATAGCTAGTGCATAAGATATAAACACCACAAACTCAGTATAAACACAGGTGAGACCTTGTCAAAACTAGTGAAAGAGAATGACATGATATTTGGAAATGAGGAAGTTCAGCCCACAAAATAATAGCTGCAGTTTTTTATCTTTAATGTCCCCAGTTGTGTTGCAGTGAAAATGAAATCTTTGAGCAAGGAAACAATTTCAATTAACTGTGCTCAGTGTTCTGCAAGGAGTAACTGATTTGAATGAAATACCTGAAAATTACTAATAATCTTCTTCAGATCTCACATAAGGAAAAGAAATACTGCTTCTGCAGTGGAAAGGCACTGATAAGTACAAGATAAGTTACCAAGGAAATATTCTCCAGCAGGGTTTGGGATCCCTTCTCCTGCTGAGCTGTGGGTGAGAGAGGCGTTTTAGCAGCCAGTTCTTCCATCTATACTACAGCAGGCTGGAAGCCAGGGGTAGAGCTTGATCAACAGCCTCAAGGGGATATGGCTTACCAGCCAATGAGTAATCTGTTTGGCTGTTTTGTGTTTTGTAGATTGATTTTTTTTTTTTTTTTTGTTAAACTCTCCATTGCCAAACTAGCAGCCCACCTGCCAGCAGTCCAGCCTTTGCCAAATAATTTGTGCTGGCATCCAAATTATCTGGAAAGTCCAATTCAAAAAACAGAGCTGCAGGCAGGAGGAGAGGAGCATTGAAGACATTTTGAAACTGTTTCACTGACAGGAAAAGTTCTTTGGTGGTGATGGTTTTGGTTTTGGTTTGGTTTTTGGGGGGTGGTTGTGTTTGGTTTTTGTTTTTGGGGGGTGGTTGTGTTTGGTTTTTGGTGGTTTTTTTTCAAAGGAATACGATTCTGTTTGATTTCTGCCTCCTACATATGCACGGTAGTTTCCTGCCCAGCGTATGGCCTGCTGCAGGGAGTGCAAAGCAGTGATTTAAGCAATCTGAGCTGAAGGAGGCCTTGATGGCAGCCCTCCAAGGAAATAAAACATGAAGAGTGGGTTGGATGGTTTGGTAGGCAGCCCTCCTTCCTCTGGAGTCTGTCCCCCAGCCGTACAGGCAGCAGGTTTCCACAGCATGCCGAGCTTAGGTTTGCTGAGATCGTGCAGCTTAGAATTGTATATTAATTAATGAGAGAGCAGATTGAATTCTAGATGAATTAAGCAATTTTGCCAGACAGATGAGCTAAGAAATTGAGGTAATGAGAACATGGGTGTAGAGAGATAAGTAAGAAGTGACATGGAAGGTGGCAGCTGTAGCATCATCCAGCCAGCGCGTGCCACAGAAACTGGATTCTTTTGAAAACCCAGAGATCCCAGGAGGCCAAGGACTGGAAAGCTTTGGCTTCAGTGATGAAGGGAGTCCAGTCCTGCGTTATCTTTAAATGTCAGGAACTTTGTTCTGGTGGTGCTATAAGTCCAAAATGGTTTTTAGAGGAGATGTCTTCTAGCAAATCGTAGACAGTTGATGCCTTGTAGCAAGCAACACTACTCATGTCTTGTATTTCGTTGTTCACCCCTTTACATCAAAGCAGTAGCTCAAGGGATATTTCCCACCTCTAAGAGAGAAGAGGATGATGGCAACCAAGAAAGGTGAAGCGTCCAGGCAGAATTGTGAATTTGAGTCAAGGTCTCCTGAACTGAATGGTGCTCTGACTTTCAGGTGAAATGTCTCCCTTGAACAGGTTCTTGTGCCCATGTGATTTGGTACTAGTAGCCTGCAGGTTACTGACTGCATTTCAAACACCACCTGTTTCTGTTCATTCTGGACAGAGCCAAAGGCCTTCTGCAGCTACCAACACCTACTCTTTGCTACGTGACGTTTTCTAAATAAATGTCTAGGGCTCATGCTGTAGCAAACCTTCTTTGGCACATGAACAAAGTTTTATATGCTAGCTTGTACTAGCCTGGCAGTGTATACAATCTTGTGTAGTCGGGCTTAGCAAAACATTGTATTTGGACTCAGCAAAGTATTTAAGTATGTGCTTAACTTCATTGTGATTTAGCAGATCACATAAGAACCTTAATGCTTTGTTCAGCAGTGGGCCATAGTGCAGGAATTTAAGTCATTTTCACAATCAGAGCTCATGTTGTTTCTTACCAAAAGAAGAAAAATACCAACAGAAACTTCTGTTAATTCACAGTTATTCAGTTGCTAGAGTAAATATAGCCATTTCAAAAGACTTATTACAGGAATACTGAAGTTGATAAAATGCATCTTATTTTTAAATATGGAGAGCAAATAAGATATATTCTAAAGGGGCATTTACTTCTGCAAGAACAGTGGGGTTTGGGCTGCAGTGATTACCATGCTCTTTTCCTCATTGCATTGCTGGCTAACATAGTTATTCATTACACCAAAGAAGAATTTGTCTAAAAGAAGATGTATTATTGTATGTTGGTTTTGGCAGACAGAGTTGTTTTTAATGATGTCTTTTGTTTGCATGAATTTATGGAGTGCACTTTACTAACATTTCCAATTGCACTCTGTATTGGGTAGTCTTCTTTCAGTGCGTTTCATTTGTATGCCAGCATTTCTTACAAATAGTATACCTTGTGCCTTACTATTCATTATAGGATTGTTTTTAAGATTTGGCATTTTCATTACTTTTTTGTGTGTGGTTTTTTTTTTCTTTCTTTTCTATTTGGCATAATTATGTGCTCATGATTATTACCTGCATAAGTCAGCTAAGCATTTCTTTGCCTGAATGTTAATCTTTCTCAATTCTTCACCCACTAAGTGTGAAGTTAATAGTACTGCTAACTGGTTTCTGTGACACTGTATGCTGAAAAACATTTCACATTAACAGAGTAATTGAAACTGTAGCTAATGTATTGGTCAGAGTTGGTAAGCTTTCTAAAGGCTTCTTGCAGTGATCTTATAGAGAGGTCCCGTGGCAATTAGCTTAAAGAATAGACAATGTACGTAGTGAGCTATTCAGACTTGAAATTCAATGCTTTACGTGCCATTTGGGGTAGCAATCCCACCACTCTGCCTCTTTTGGACATTGGAAGGACTATTGGTGGAGTAAAGTCTTACTCAAACAGAATAAAAGGCATGGTAACTTGGTTTTGTCCTGTTAGAATTCAGTGCATGGGTCATGCATGCATCCTGTGGACATACTTTTTTTTCATATTTTTTTGCAACTAGAGTACTTTTTAGTTCATTAAATGTAAAAGTTTTCAACTCAACAGAGAGTAATGAAAATCCTTACATTTAAACTTAAATTTTTAAATTTAAGAGATATGTTTGCTGCTGCATTACTAAGAGTGAATTTGGCTACCTATATAACATCCGTGTTTCCTCTGTCCCTCTTTTAGCTGTCTACATCAGCCAGTTGTCTGAAATTTTGCATGGCTTTGAGTTTTTCCCCTTGGGGAAGCTGGGGAAAATGAGAAAAAGAGGTACGATCTGTCCCTCTTAAATTTAGAGGCAAAACGCTCATCATTGTAATAGCGAAATATCATTCTAACCTCTGTGCTGATTCTTTTAGAAGATAGGGAAAATTGGTTGACATAGATTGCAAATTGTTCTGATAGATTTTATAGACTAAGCCCTCATTCATTACATGAGTCTGAATCACTGGAGGCAGCGGCGTGGAAAAAATTGGATGTTGTCCTCAACTTTTCTTTAAGAACAAACCTTAAACAAAGAAAACCCGTGGAATGAAATTGATGCCAGTTCAACTGTCCAATTGTGAGCTTTTACGCCAGACCTCTGCCACTCAAATGACTGGAAGCCACAGGCTAGTGGATAGGAAGGAGGAGTCTGAGACACAGAGGTAGGGAAACGGAGGGAGAAACAGTATAAAATGAACTTGGATGGTTCCCTGCCAAAGTTGGGTTTTGTTTTGTTTTGTTTTTAAATTAAGTGTTGGGTTTCTCTAAGCTCTGTCCACTGAAGTTTTTAAAGGAAGATGCAGTATCTTTCCAGAAATGTCTTCTGGTAAGCTACAATTATTGAGTACATAGTAAATATTACTTGACAAAGTACTATGGATGTGTTGCAGTATGGTCAGAATACATTGTTATAGTGGTTATTTCTGGGTTTGGGCTGCTGTAAACTTTATAGAAGTAATTTGCCTTGAAGGTATGGAAAAAGGAAGAAATCAAATGTGTGGTTACTTTAGCAACTATGGTTTTCCCCATGAAACTCCTTAGTTTATTTTATGCTGTGGATGCTATATGGATCAGCGCCCGAAGTATCTCAGTATTTTCTTTTGGCGTCCCATGTGCATACTGAACCAAGATGTGATGGAGCAGGCTCCCAGGAGCTCTGCACAGAGATGCCTTGAGGATTGCGGAGGTGCCTGGTCCTGTTTTGTCAGGGAGCATACAGAGTCGTTGCAGCAATCGTGGTACTAATCCAGCTCTTCAGCGTGGTAGCATGTTTTGCTGAGCTTCATAAAACAAAGAATAATAATCATGTCAGGTACGTGCAGACGTGTCTCAGCGAGCGATAAAAAAAATAAAGCTTCTAGCTCCTGCGTGTTGCCAGGAGGAAGGAGAATCACCATTATCTGTGCGTGAGCAAAGAGTCACATGGTATCAGTGAGGATGTGAAGCCTTTCCATTCTATCTGTAGCCTTTCTCCATAGTATGAATCAAAAAAGGAGACAGTAGCAGTAGGAAGAGGCATTGGTAAGAGTACAGACTCCAGAATACTACATTTTGAGTAAGGACCAAATGATTATATGTCCAATAACTTCTGCCCCATAGAAAGAAATCAGTATTTTCAATCAACCAACAATAGCCCCAGTAATAGCCTTAAACTTTCTTCTAGCCACAAAGAGCTAGCACCTAATAAGGCCAGAGCTCTCCCAGTACCTTTAGAAGCATATTGAACACAACTTTGTCATGACCATGACAAACATAGTCCTAATCCCATTAACCTTCTCCACAGCCTGGATTGATGGTTGGATGCCAAGTAGTCGCAGTCACTAAGCTAGACCTGAATAGAGGATTTTGATCAACACTTATATGCATTACAGTAAAAGTAATGAAAGATTTCTTTGTCATCACTGCAGTTCTCGGTTGGAGCTCCAAACACTTGTTTTCAGGATTCCCCCTCCCTCTTTCTAAAGATCTGCTTTCAAGAAGTCCCTTCAGAAAAGCTTGGAAAATATGAGTAACAAGTGCTTATTAACTGATTTTCTTGATGGTGAATGCACATTAACAGTTTTGGCACTGCAGACACTATATCTTTTCTCTGTCAGTTCCTACAGAAGAGAAATTTGCCTTTACATTAGGCTTAGCAAAGTTCCTTTGACATGTAATTTCCAAATTTCATTGAGACAACACCTCAGATCTGGGATTGGGATGGGAAAACTAAGATGTGGAGTCGTTTTTGCAGTTCTGGTGAAATGCAGTCTTTCACTTTATTGCAGTAGCTTGTCCCATCAAGGTCAAAAAAGCTTACTGCTTGCTGGCTGTTAGCATATCAACTTGCAGCAGAGCTGAAAGGTAATCTTGCAGCTCAATGGGGATTGTACAAGATATTTACAGTATTTTAAGGCAGTTATCAGGAAGAAGGAAGAAGTATATGTTTAAAAGAGAAAGGTGTTCAGGGACAAAAATTGGAAAAGGTAAAAAACAACTCTGCTCCTTAACTAGATGCTATTTAGTTTTCTTTAATATTTGTCTTTATCAAATTCAGTATGAATCTTTTTGGAGGGGGGAAGCAGGAATACTTAGAGACAACACTGTTGGTAAGGTAACATCAAGTTTAAGACCCCAAAGTTCAGAATTTCCTCCCATTTTTCACTATTAGTTTCAGCTTCTGTTTTGTGTCAACTTTTCTTCATTATTGCAGACATCCTTTTGAAGAGCTAATTTTATTCCTAGACATAGCAAAAAAGCAACCAGGGTTGTATCTGCTGGCAGATCTTGCCATTAATAAGGGTGTTTTCTGCTGCAGAACGTTACTGGTGGCAGTCAGATACCTGAGAAGCCACAGCCAGCCACATGTTCTGCTGTGCACTTGAAAAAATAACTCTGGAGCAATTATCTATCAAGAGCTTTACAGGTTGTGCACCAGTTCTTAGTTTCTGCAGTTACTAAGTATGCTAACCAAATAACAAATCCTGAATCTGTTGTGGATATTAATGAATATGTTGTCTCCTAAGATGAATTAGGGTGGCAGTCTAAACAGATCCCAGCAGAATACTGGAAGTTGAAGTCAATACAAAAAGAATGGATATTTATGGTATGCACACTCTTGTCTTTCTCCTGTAAACTTCCCAGCCTGAGTAAACTGTATATTTTAATTATTTATACTACATTTACCTTGTATTTAACTTTTTTGTTTTATTATTAACCAAAATATTGCTGATATTTAAATAAAACCTAATAGCTGCTTGTATTCTTACTTGATAAGATCTTTGTTGTAAAATTATGTATCTTACGTATCTCCAGTGTTGTTGAACATAACGTGAAAAACGTGCTAGGTGAGAAGCATGGTTATATATATAAATATACACAGACACATATATATATAAAAATAACAATTATATATCATTGTTAATAATATAATATATAATTGTTATTTTATATAGCAATTTATATGATCACATCAATATTGGGCAGCAGTATACTGGCAAATTAAGTCAGAGAAAGATATACCATAACTGTTTTCTTGCTAACATTATATATAACATAACAATTATGTATTTTATTATTAGCAATGGTATATAATCATCAACTGTTATATAAAATAACAATTACATTGTTAATAATGGTATATAATTGTTATATATATAGGAACACTTCAGAAGAAAAGGACAGAATGTTATTTTTTGCAAGAGGAAGGTTAGAAAAGGCAAATGTTTTATGTTTATGCTGAGTTAATTTGAAAGCAGCTAGTTAGAGGTCAGGCTTTGTGATCACTAATAATTTCTTTGATTACTTAGTCTTTTCATTATTATTATCTTTCTCCATGTTATTTCTTGTGTGTGTCAAACGCACTTCATTTACTTGAAAACTGTACTCTTAACTCTCTTAAGACAATCCTTTACCTTCTGCTTCTTTCTTCAACTGCTTTCTAGAAGAACATAGAGAATATAGTGTTAGATTCTCCACGGCACAGATTGCATTGTATCGCCCCCTTACTTTTAAGGGACTTCAGCTGACTATTAAAATAATAGAGAGAGTTAAGGTCTTCTGCAAAGACACCTGCTTCCCCAAGTCCAAACCCCTTGCTTTTTCACCAAAACAAAGATAGAATATTTTGGGAAAGGAACTTGAAAGCCTTAGTCATCGTCTCTTACCCAGTAGAGGTATAAGGAATTGTTTGATGTGTTTTCAGTAAGCAGAGATTGAGAACGGAAAGGGTGATATGCTAGCAGGTTAGTCAAAAATGCAGTGAGAATGCAGAACAAAACAGGTTTGTTATTCCCAGTTAAAATCTCAGACATGATACTTTCAGCAAAGGTATAGACTAGTCTACAGCAATCTGTTACAGCTAAAGACATGTGGGAACTTGACTGCCAATATCACAATTGCTCAAAATATTACCCCGGTAATTATAAATTCGTTCCATAAGATGCCCAGTCTCTCTATGGATCAACTGGGGAAATAGGATCTCTTTTTTGAGGTTCACTTTTCAAACAGTTCAGGCAAATCCCAGGCTCTAAACTGCAATTGTATACATTTTTAAGCCTTTGCTGGGCTGCTGTCCTAGTACTTATTTTGGTATCTTTTTAGCTGCCTATTTTCTAGCTTTACAGTTAACTATGAGCTGCAGCAAACAAACCACAATAACAACTCTCTCGCTTGTTAGTCATGTCCATCTTGCACCCTTTGCAGACAAAAGGAATATACACGTCACTTCCCCATTTTGTATAATGAGGTTTTTCTGTCAGTGTGTTCACCACCAGACACCCCTCTGGCTGGTACAGCTGCAATCTGTGTGGGCTGGCATGCAAGGGCTTTGTCATAAGATCTCTGGTGTGCAGGTCTTGCTTCCAGGAAAATGACGTACAGGGTCTTCCCCCCCACCCCGTAATTAAATCAGCCCATGATGATGATTGCACTATTGGCCTGAACAAAGAAAATCCATCTTCTAACAGGTTAGTAAGGTAGCAGGAATGATTTCTGTTGTCCTAGGTATGAACCAGAAAAAAAAAACCTCATGAATTTTGGGCAGCGGTATACTGGCAAATTAAGTCAGAGCAAGTTTTGGCATATCCATTTTCTAGCTAACATCCAAGTGGCAACGACACAGTTGGTAGAAGAAAGGTAACTCATGTAACCATCTTTAAGAGAAGGGACAACTTAGATTAAACTATCTAAAAATAGCTCCAAGAAGTAACCTACAAAAATAGGTTAATTAAATAGTGAATGGGCATTGGGAGAACAGACAGGAACTAATGTGATCATTAAGTTGACTCTATGCTAAATTTATTCAGTAGCAGAATTCATTTTTTCCCCAAGGTTAAAAAATGATAATTCAGGAGTGCAGAGAGTTGTAGGTCAGCTGATGTGAAACCCTGCCCTCCTCCACTTCCCAGCACAGTCTTTTGGGTTGGTAACTGTGTGTGTGTATATATATATATACATTTATTTTAGTAATAGTGCATTGCAAATTATAATTGTAGGGATTTCTGATCACTGCCATAATTTTAAAAATTGGTATATCTGTTGTTAAGAGAAGTTATGTCATACAATGGTCAGATTACAAAGATGGGTCTGGTGAAGCCTGCTGTATCTGTAACTCAAAACCATGGGAAAATACTATGGGAGGAACGTCAACATTTTGGATCTATTCCTATATTGCCCTACTCATTGTCAGTTTTTTCTGAGGTATTTTGCTTTTAATGGTTGACGCTGGAGGATGTGAATATATGGATATTAAACCTCAGCTGCTGACATAATACTAGCGATTTTTATGCCTGTTGTTATATTTGAACCCCCAAGTGGCAGATCAGACAAGGGAAATGCCATCAAGCCTAAACAGCCCAACATAGCTGAGCTCAAAGGAAAGAGAAGAATAGCAGGAGATAAATAATTATTTTGCCAGTTTTTTCTTAGCTCGTTTTTATTGGGATCTTCTGGTTTTCACTGTGATCCAGTCAGCAGCACATCAGCTTCAGCTTTGCCTTATCAACTAGCTGCGTGCACCTACCCTGCAAGGGAGGTGCTTGTCATGATACAGTTGTGTTTTGTTCCCACATCTAAAACTGAAGAACACATCTGTTATAAGAAAGCTCTCTTACTGGTCTTTCAACTGGCCACAACTCCTGCAAGAAGGAGTGGAAGGAATAACTGGAGTTTGGTGACTCTGGGGCACTGATGATACTCAGTGTTGTAGTTCAGGTACCAGCAAAGCCTGGGAGAATTGCTTAATGCCTCCCAGGGGTAGAGGGGGAAAGCTGTATCCAGAGAGGCAAAAGAGATATTGCAAGTGAGCTTAATCCTGCAGAGATTAGGTTCTCCTGAAACCTTGTTTTGCCTTTACATAATATTGTTAAATAGGGGGAAGTGCTATTTGCAAATGGAGGTGGTGACTGTACTGGTGGTAGACTTGGACATGCTTGGTGAGGAGAGCTGGAGAAAACCTTGTGGGTGTGACCAAAAGTGGAAATAGGCAGGTGGGACTTTTTGGCTGTGGGGTTTAGCAGAGTGGCATCAGGGTTGTGTGGAGAACATCTAATAGTCATCTCTCTGGCAGAAGCCATCACACTCCATCGCTGTGTCACCTTTTAGTGCTTGGCCTGTGACTCTGGCTGTTTCTTTAGGACAGGATCCCCCATCTGCTATGGGGTAAGACCCAATCCCCAGCTCAACCTTCCAGCCTTGGCTAACTCTTTGCAGGCATGGAGCTGAGAAGTTGCCTGTGGCCGTTTTTCTGCTTTGTTAGGAAACAGGATTTTAATGTGTGGGGTTTTTTGTAAGCTAACAAGATTATGTTAATGATGTGCCCGATTCATGTTGCTGATTTATTACATCATGAACATGACTCTAGGAAGCCCCAGCCTTGGGCTGATCTGTGAGGGCAGACTGCTGATAGCAAGGGCACTCTGAAAAAGCTGCTCATCTTGATGCTTTCAAATATATAAGCTCAGAAATCTCTATCACAGGTAGAGCACACAAGCCTATTTTTGCACTCCATGAAGTCTGATTAGCAGAGTACAGCTAGTGTGGGAAACTTCCAAAAGGATATTAGAGGTCTTTTCCCGAAAGAAACAGTGAAGGAGAAAATCTACAAACATTTGTTTGATAAAACATAATCCAGCTGTGGTAATTAGATCCCAGTAGGATGAGTTTTGGTTTTTTTATTTGTCTTCAAGCAAAGGTTGATAAACAGTAAGATGTCATCACTTCAAGGATGTAAATAGAAATGGAATATTTAATAAAGATCAGGGTAGCAAAACCAAAAGCAATTTAATTTTGCACAAAATGCAAATTAATCCTAAAGTTTCTTGCCTGTATTCCGCTAAAAGGTGAGAAGACTTTTGCTTTTTTTCTTTTTTTTTTCTTGTAAATAACTGAATGCTTTTTATAATGCTCTCTAACCAGATATTGCCTGACCAAAAGCTTTTCTTACAGTGAGGTCTGCTTGTGCTTGTATTACACTATTAATATAGGAAGGCAGATGATGTGGCTACCATTAATAAGCAGGTGATGGACATCAAGTTTTACTACTGAAAAAATAAGAAAGTTACAGAGCTTTGCAGACACTGTGGAAGATGTGTCTGATAAACTAGATTACTGGTGTTTAAAATCACCAGAAGTACCAGAATTCCAGCCCATACTACACAAGCTGCTACACAAGCAATGGGAACTGGGCATCTGGAAGTGGGATTTCACACCAGTAGAGAAGCAAAACCTTGAGGAGGTAATGTGGGTGAAGCACGTGTGTGTATGGAGCTGAAATTCTTGTCAAAATGCTGGAGAAAAACTATTGCTTTTAGAAGTTCAGCAGAGCAACTTGTTTCTTGTGCTTTTTTCTTAGCTATTTATGTGTCTCATGAATTCACTTTTGCTCTGAAAATCATATTCTTTTGAAAATAGTTTTGAAGTAAACATTTCAGAATTGTAAAGAAATAATTTGTTTCAATAGCAGAAAATGGGAAAACTGGCTGTTATTAGGAAGCAGCTGTATAAGGTAAGCTGAGTGAGCAGAGCTGAGAGCCTGAGCAGTGTTGCTGTTACTTGAAGGCTGCCTGCAGCCTGAACATCTCTGACTGTGTGATACAGCCAGGTTTCATGAGCCAGGTAGTGTTGGGTCAGTGCTCAGACTGTGAGTCTGGAATCAAAACCTGGGGCTCGGCAAGAAGCATGTTTCCTCTGCGTCGCCACTGTCAGTACACGAGCACAGATTCCATTTCATCACTGCTGGGAGCAGAGGAGTTGGCTGGACCAAAGATCAAGCAGTACAGTCATGTGATACACTGCAGGGTTGCCTTCTAGGTCAGCCAAACTGAGGGACAGGTGTGTGCTCTTTCCAAAATTTTGTTCTTCTGATCTAGCTCTAAAAGGCTTTATGTAAGGGGAGCTCATCATTGATCAAAAGAAATGCACAGATTTCTTCCCAGCTGTAATAAATCTCTAGTACAAAAAATAAAAAGAGATGAGTCAGGCAGCTATATGTCTAATTCTGATACTGATTTTTTTCACATGTGAATACCCCACACTAGGAAGTCAAGTTGGTCCTATTTCAACTGTGGCTTGATGATGCAGTAAATCTATTTGGGGGCTCTCGCTGCTGCGGTAAGGCTGCCACAGCCATGCACTGAACAACACTGTTCTGGCATAAAATCATTGCACTGGCTTAGTTTCGAAAACCTTGTCATATTAGGTGTTACCTCTCTGCATCTCACTAATTTTATGCTGGATTAGAGTCCATCTGCTATAGTATAGCCAGCTGAAAGTGAACATGTACTTTGTATCTGGTGTTCTGGCTCCTTCAGCTGAAATGCTGTCATGAGTCCATCTGAATCCCAGTCAAGTTTATACTGCTGATGGATCTAGACTTTCACAAAGCCTTACTAGCGAGTGTTGTGTGGTCGCGTGCATGCTTTGGAGAGTCAGGAAGGACCAGGAAGCTGAGGCACACCCTTCAGAAGATGCTTAAAATGACCTAGTTCATGCTGGTGACTTAAATTGTGCTTTTTACGAACTGAACAAGGTAGGGCTCAGCAGAATGAAATGCGCTAATCATTAAATTGTAAAAAATGTATCCAAGAGAGAGTATATGAATGAAAAACTGTATAACAAACTTAATTCTAGAGTTTTGTGATTTCTGAATGTCTGCATTGGCAGCCTTAAAAACGATTTCAAAACCTATCTTTATATACAGAGTATTATCACATTAGTACCCAGGAACTAAATGTTCTAACCGGTAGCTCAGAGAGCTTATCTTTCTAAAAGTGTATGTGAGATAGAGATGGCTGGATAAAAATTGTTTCGTATGCTGAAGGAAATACTTTGCAAGCTTCAAATACATTTGTGTCGCCAACACTTGTTTTCCCCTCTATCTTTAATGTCATGGCATGCTTTTATAGCAAAGCCTGTTTATATGTAAATAGTTCCTTGATGGAGAAATTGGCTTAGTCAAGAATATGCAGCAGCCTTCCCGGGGCTTGCAGGTTTTACAGGGCCAATAAAATCTCTTTATCATGATATGCTGCAGATAGGTTCATTTGAGTGGCATATTTGTAATATTTAAATCGTTGAAAATGTTGACACACACACCCCCCCCCGCCCTTCAATAAGGGACTACTTGAGACAGTAGCTCACTGGGAAAATTGCTGCTAGATAGTGTAGGTTCAGCTAAGAGTATTGCTGTGGTTCTGGTAGTACCCAGAATATGTTTTTGTTAAAACATGAAAGATAATGACTTATTCAAGGACTATGACTTGGGTCAGGTTCAGATTTTTATGTATCTGGTTTGAAACAAGATAAGCGACGTCTGCACTGAGGCACCTCTGCTGGAAGTACTTCGGACGATGGCTTTTGTGTGCTCTTTTTCTGTAGGGTTTCCAAATGCTCACAAATTTGGTGTGTTTATTATCCCATTGTGTTTTAACAAAATGTTAGTTGGCTGTCCTTAAATTTTGGTTGAGTATAGAAGAATGCTTACATGAAGCTGATTTTCACGTAGTGTGTGTTATCCACATTCAACTTGGTTTCCTCCTCAATTGTTCTCTGTCAGGAAAGAAGTGAATCTATTGGTGAGATTGCAAATCGTATTTTCTGTGGCTAAGCTACCTCTGTATATTCAATATATGTGAAATGAACATGGTATCGACAAAAAGGCAGCTAAAGTAAAATGTTTCAGTGGTATCAGAAACTGAATACACCACATAGGTGCAGCCATTGACAGTCCCATGTGTGACAGGATTGACTTCATCCCCACAACAGGAACAACTGCAGAGAAGAATATGCACTCCTATTATTTTTATTTGAACAGATCACTCTTTCTACTGCGTAAAAGCCAATATTGCAAAACTTGAACACTTAAGGCTTCAACGCAGCAGCCTCAATGTCAGGAGGGACAAGTACTGGGAATGCCATCCTACATCCCCGGTTGTTGCATTGCTGATCCTGCAGCCTTTTCCATTTTGGAAAAGGTCCGGGGTCCCTCTGAGTGTTGTACTGACTTCCAGCACTAGACTCTGATCACAGTCTGTCTAAAATATACTGCCAATAGCAGGTCTCTTATCACACATGAATACTTTCCCTTCCTGGCTTGTGCCAGAGATTGTTGGGGCTTTTTTGTTTTGTTTTTTAAGGCAAAGAGTTGCCTTATTCTAGTTAATGATGACAAAACGTTATCAGTTTATGCCATGTTTCTCATACTAATTCATAGCCTGGACTTGGAATTTAGACCATTATATATGGATTTCATGGCAAAGTGTAGCATCTAGTTTGTGGTAAGAAGTATTGTCTATCAACTTTTTTGTGGAGTAAAATTTTTTTATTTATTACTTTCCTTTTGCAACTAATTAGAAAGAGTAGGTAATGGGGTTTTTTTGGCATGAAATACAAAAGAATGGACCTTTCTACCCTTCATGAAGTAAGGTAAATTATTTTGCAATAGAAAAACATTGAAGTTGCGCTGTAACTGGAATTGTTCATTGGCAGTAAAATGTTTTCCATTGTTAGAGTAGATTTGGAAATTAGAGATGATACTGAGAAAAAAAATTAATTTCAGTTTTGTATACAACCAGCTACTAAATCTGTACTAATGTATACAATCTGTCTTTTTTGGGGGTAGCTATTTCATGACAATAAGGAAACATCGTGAAACTGTTGGTTTTGGCAGTTGCTTTTTGGATTTAATTCACTTCCTGAGAATTAAGTTAAAATAATCAGGAAAAGCTGTTAATTACCTTAGTAAGTGCTTGCGTTATTTTTTAATGGAAAATGGTAACACAGCAAACACTTACCTGTCTTTGGAGGTGCTTTATAACTGCACAGAAGAGTTTGCAATGCTGGGTAAATTTGACCAGTTGTCATGTTTGGAAAGTTGCAGGGATTGTTGGGCCAGTCCATGCATGCTGCTGGCTTGGCTTTGAAGGTAATGGTTAAAAGAAACAACAGAAAAGGCCAAAGAGCTTCTCCCATCACCTTCAAGAGAGCAAAGACTACCTTTGTGGACCGATCCATAAGCATTTAGACACAAGCACGCTTTGAGGCTCATTCTTTGTATAACCAACATGTGTCTGGTATGTTTTTCTTTAGTCTAAGAATTTCAGTGTTCTGGAATAACCATGATCATAAAGAATTTCGGCAACTTCAGTTGCATGATGCAGTAGTTCAGCTGGATTTGTGTATCACTAGGGGTGAGATGGTCAAAACATAACTTAGCAAGGGTATGGCTGTTGCACCTTCAGTGTGATTTGCAAGTTCTTAAAATTATAAAGTACTCTGAGTTGCAGAATTTCACAATAATTAATGATGTTTTGAGAGTATAAACATTTATGATAGTTAAAAAGGAAACGTGATGTAGCTCATAGTGAAGTTTGCACAAGGAAACAAGTCAAACTTGAAACAAGTCATCTTTTCCCTTACTAATTATATTGCTTTCTGGGAATTTCCTAAAAAGCTTTGAGCTGGGGATGGACCCTTTTCACCCTCTTCCTCTTATTTGTCCACGCAGCTACATGTAGAGAGGCAAATTATTCTGCAGGAGGGATGTGCTAGTGTTACATGAATTAGGTTCACTACTTGTTTATTCTTGGAGTTTTTGCATTAAAATAAAATACTGGATAGGTTTATGGTGTATGTGATTGCAGCCAAAGGCTCTTTGAATCTCTTTGATCTGACATGTTTTTAGAGCAAGATATGTATCCTCGTGGGCTTTCCCCTTCTCCCCTCCATCATAGCCCAATTTTCCTTAATTGGGCATAATATCACAATTCCCAGACAAGGCTGTTCTATAAATGGCAATCCATTACAGATGTCCTGTAACCAACCCTTCACTATCCTGAACAATGGCACAGCCACGTCACAGACACTCTCGGGGCTTGGGACCCCATGAAGGAGTATTGCAGCTGTAGGGATGGACATAGAAGTGACTATAATTTGCCAGATCACATATGGTTTTTTTCTGAGTCGCATTATGGAGTTGGCCACTTTCTGTTCCATACCATAATGCTAGACTTGATGTTAATTATGGGTGAAGTGGCAGCCAAAATCCTGAATTATATTAAAGTGGGGTTAGCTTAATCTGTATATTTTAATGTTCTGCTTTTTAGTCCATAAAGCATTTATGGGTTGTCTTTACTGACCCCAGCAGTTGAAGAGACCAGATCAGTCACAGCTGATGTTTTTTTTTATTGCTGGTGTATTTAAGAGCACTGCTTAAAGACCAGGAGCCCACCGAAGAGGTACTGTTAGCTGGCATGACTTGAAGTAGGCTCAGCGTAACACCAGGTTATGTTTTGTCAAGTTTTTTAGACACTGATGTAAAAGGAAAAGGTTTTAAATAATAATTTGAAGGAAAGAAATGAGACAGCTTTGTGCCTTACTTGTGGTACTTTGTTGGTAGTCAGCCAAATTACCCCAAATATACCCCATGTACAGCTTAAAACACAGTATTTTGATACAGCATTAATCAGTGTGCCACTATTTTTCTGAGTGGTGCTTACTGTCATAACATTTATAAAATAAAATCTTTCCTTCTTAAGAAGCAAAGCCAAAGACCTTTAACAGTGCTCTCCATCCTGTGGCCGCGGGATTAAGCAAGCTGAAGTCAGGGTTGCCGTCACAGCGGTCCAGGTGCCAGGGAAGGCAATGGCTGATGTTGCTTGCGGTGTATGGACTAACAAAGGTTAGGGACCACTGCTCAGTGACGTGTAGTGTTGAAGCTATTTCTCTGGTTTATTATTAGAACAGGTCAAAACTTGACCGAAATGTTATGTGTTTTCATCTCCCTCTTTTCTGTTTGCTTCCACTTGCGCTTAGTGTTGTTATTTTTGCCCAGCCCTACCTATCTGTCCTGGGCAGTGTGTGCCCCCCTTCACTGAGCTAAGGATAGAAGTCTTGACTGTCTTGTTTGGCAGCCCCAGAGATAGTCTCCTGCTTTATTTCTGGCACCAACTAGACTAGGAAGCCTTGTGCTGCAATGACAACCTCCCTTTCGTTGCCAGGTATTGTTGAAGAAATAAGCAGTGTTGTTTATTGACAATAGACAAAAAAAAAAAAATAAATCACAAGATGGAGAAGTTGATAGCCTTTGGAAGTTATGGATTAAAAATCAATTAGCAGATGAGAAATTAATACGAAGAATAAAAAAGCTATTCTCTTGATGAAAGAGGTTAACGGTAGTATTAGGGGGAGCAGTGTCAGGACCAGTTTTGCTCCATATATTTAACAGAGTTTCCAGCAGTGCAGTAAAGAGGGCTATAATTTGATGATGACTCAGAATGACTGACATTTTATATAAACTTCGAAGACCTTAGATAAAAATTGCAGAATCCACAATGGAATCATGTAAATGAATAAAACACGGATGTGTTCTTCATTAGTTTTAACTCCTTGGGGAGAATTTTTCTGAAAGTGTTTTTAGACGACTTGAAAACAGTGCTGGCTGGAAAGGCAAATAAAATGCTCAGCTCTTAACATGTGGCCAGGGATGATTTGGGGTTTTTTTTAGGGGGGTGGATGATGTGAATGCTGCTATCAGGTGGGACACTGAGTTACAAAAAAAAAAGAATATAGCAGAAGTAGTAAAGATCTGTCAAATATTTAAAATATTATGACCATCAGTGTATTCAATATGTTCATGAAAGGAGAGTCTAAAACATGCCTCTTACACATGTTTGTTTTGTCATAAAGCAAGAGGGCTATAACAATGTGAGATGATGTAGTATTTTACTTTCCTGATTCGGATAGCTGTTTACAGTGCAGGGATGAAGTCTTTCGAAAAGCCTCCCACAGCAGCACATCGGGAAGAAACAATGAAGGCCAAAGAGAGAAAATCTTCCCAGGGGAATTGAGGAGGCTTCTTTGTGGCTGGAGGCATATCCAGCAAGGCTATGGAGGGTCAGTAGTCCCTTTTACTGTTAGCACTGACTAGTGTGATACATGTTCCTTGCTCACGCCATGGGGAAGCAGGAGCACGTTGCACAGGTGCTCCCATGCCTGCCAGCCACCTTCTTTCCAGGTGAGGGTTCCATGGCAGAAGATGGGATGAAAGGCTTGCTCTCCAAACCCCTGTGGCTTGGGCAGGGCAGAGGAGGCTGGTGGGCTGCTTCTGTGTGATGGAGACATTCCTTCCCCTTGCAAAAGGCACTGCAACAGTCCCATGCCTCTCATATAGGTCCTGTTTCTGGTTCTGACCTTTGCTGACTCTGTGAAGTCTTGGTAAAAGGACGAGGAGGCATTCGCTGAGAAGGAAGACTCTCATGTCTCTGGAGAAGGGAGGGTGCAGTGAGCACTAGCTGGTGTCCGGCCAGCATGTGCCATCGTCCTTGCCTGTCAGTGGCGTGCTGACAGCTCTGTGAGCTGCGTACACCTGAGCCAGCGCTTGGCTCAATGATCCATGTCTGCTGTTTGCCGCTTTAGTGGCTCTCCTCCTATTTGGCAATTGTTCTGATGCAATTTGTTATTTTCAGAGATTTTAGCCTACAAAAAAAACCCTCATCTTGCCAGCTTGTCCATAATTTTCTCAATAGTTATGCAGAAAGTTTGTTGAAGACTGTATGAAGGGCCCCACTGGGTCAGACCAAATGTCTGTCTCATTCCGTGCCCTGCCTTTGCTTTGGCCGAGAGCTGATGCTTAGTGAGGAGCGTAAAGATGGGGCAAGCATGTAATTGCACTTTCCTAGCCCTGGCTTTTCATCACTCAGGGACTTTATGATCCACAAATTTTATCTTCATGCTTTAAATTCCTCATTGGCTTTTTCTTAGGTGAATTTGTAATATTGATTTTCAACTCCCATAAACTTTTCTCTTTTCTGTGGCATCCATTCTGCTTTATGTGAAGAAGCATCTCCTTTTGTTTGTTTTCAACTTGCAACATGCTGGTTTCATTTGATATCCCCTATTTTTCTGTCCACCTGCAAGTTTGATTTGAAGGAACCTTGGTTCTTATTGTTTAAACGTAATGTGCTGTCACCGTGTGCCACACTATAATAACACAGTTTTATTGTATTGGTTATTTCATTTTAGAGTTTTGCTGATGTGTAAAGGGGTCAGTGCATACACTTCAGCTGAAGAGGTTTTTTCCTTCAATTTTTTTTAACTTCAGCTGTTTGGTTTTTTAATATAGAATTAGAGTCTTGATCATCTGTTAAGTTTAATGTAGTGTTACTTAGTGCTATATTGCAAATGATTTAGCATTTTAATTCAAGTCTACAGTGTGATTATTACCCAAATATATTTCTTCTCTCACAAGTGGGTAAGTCTTGACTATAATAGTAATTTTGGAATATTACTTTATTCTTGAACTGATGGTTAATAATGTTAGTTTTTAGAGAAATAAACACTTTGTGGATGTGTCTCCATCTACTGGAAAAATACTCAAAAGGACCTACACATTTTGCCTATATATAATCTCCTCTTTGCTAGCTAATGCGGCAACAATTTAGAAAACATCAGTGGGAGGTCTGTCAGATGTGGGTGTCAGATGAGAGTCCCAGGTGGGGAGAGTAGGGTTTGAGGGAATAGGGACAGAAAGGGACAGAGGGACACTGTTTCCAAAGTAAAATGTGCAAGAGGTCAGAGAAAGTGTGGCAATGCCTATAAGAACAACAATAAAATCCCTTAACTAGTTAAAGGAACATTTAAAGGACTGGCAAAACAGATGGTGCATAAGTTAAAACTGCACAGGAGCAACTTACCTTCTGCGACAATTTCAGCAAGACGGTTATTTCTGTGGTTGTTACTCTATCATTCAATCACAACATGCAATTACTATAGCAAACCTTCTGTCATATTGCACGCGTTTTCACACTTGTCAGAGGAGAAGTCGTAGATTAAACAATATGGTTTAGAGTACTGTTTAGTTATGAATTTTGTAACTGTATTTTAATGCAAGACAGAAGTGTTCTGTTGAAGCAGATCTCAAAAGAACAAGAACTTGGGGAATATGCTCAGGAAGAAAAACAAGTATTGGTGGCCATACAGATCCCATTAGCACAAATGGAAATGTCTCCGTATTAATGCCTTTGTATCAGTCTGAAAACACAAGCAATTAGAGCCCCGTTTTGGAGTCGCTGCATGTGCAGAGCTTTTGCTGAAATCAATGGGAGCTTGGAAAAAAGACAGAAAGAACCACCGGGGCCTTAACACTAACATTTCCCTTTTTCTTTTATACAGTCTTTACCATAGCACATGGTACACAACCTTTCAGTTATTTCTTAATTCCCTTCAAAGTATTTGAAAACATGAAATTGTAAAACCAGTTTCTTAAACCTTTACCATCTACAGATGCAAGTTCTTAATTTCATTAATTTTCCTCCCCGCTTTGGCTTTTTTTTTTTGGGTTTTTTTTTTTGTTCCCCCCCCCCCCCCAGCCCTGTGTGCTGTATTTGTTCTCCAGAACTGGTATCACTTTGGCATATGTAGCTGTTTAGATGTATATTTGTCTCCCACACTAAATGGTTTGCATGAATGATAAAGTATTAGTAATGCAAGTGGTTGTTCCTTATAATGTTTCTTGAATAATAATGTGTCTGTGGTTTAGACCTTTTCATGTCTGTCTTTCCTTTAAAAAAAAAAAATAATCAAAGCAACAGCACAAGGATCTTGATATGCTTTTTTAAAAAAATGAAAAGGGCATCTAGGGGCAACTCAACCAGAAAAGACAGGGAAATCAAAGTGATAGCTATATTTTTCTGTTCCATTTGGATTATTCCGTGCAGTTTTCTTCATTTGGGAAATAAGTGTTTTAAAAAAGAGAGAAATCTTTATGCCTTTTCTCCAGTTTTGCCGCTTCTACTGTTTTAAAAGTATATGTACTAGTTATTTCCATACAAAACATTTGAAAATAGGAAGAATTTGACAAGGCATTAAGTGTTACTTGAATCCAATACAAATATCTGTCTGGATCATTATATTAAACAGGAGGACATACAAAATTAAAGTCACACTTCCATTTGAAATTGTTAACCTTGTATTTTTGCAGCAGCACCTATTGAGAGAAAGAATAGATGTCTGTAACAGAATGAAAGCTGGAAGAATTTAGAGAAAATATACATATTTTTTCAGGCTTTTTTACTTTTCCAATATGTGTGATGGCCTTTCTTGGATTACCATTGAAGTTTTATTGAGACATATCCTGACACATTTACTGATGCCAAGTGAAGCATTATGCAGATTCATTCAACTTGGTAGAAACACTGTTGGAGTTACTCAGAATGAGGAAATGTGTCAGAACCTGCAAACCTGGATTGGCCTTTCTTCAGGACTCCTCATTTTCCAGTGCCCCATTGAACACATTGCGACTGATTTTTCCAAAACCTTCTTTCAGGCAGTGTGTTGTTTTCCATTTTCTGAACCAACCCCACTGTACCAGAAAAGAGGTATCCCAAGTTGTTGACCTGTTTTTGGCAATACTGGTGTAGCTTAACTTGTTTATTTGTGTCATTTGACAGCAGTTTGAAAAATGGTAGAAATAGGATTTGGATTGCAGTTCAAGTTGAGGTTTTCTTGCTGCCTGCAATGGCTCTGAATCAAGCCACAGATGGTGACGAGGTTCCTGTAGCTGCTGCTCTTCTTCCACACGCGTGCCAGCAATGCTGAAAGCGAGGCAGGGCCTTAGGAAAAATTGTAAAGTGGATCTGAAAACAGATGTGCCACAGCTGTAAGGGAAGCGATAATGGAAGCAGTGAATTCAGAACTGGGCGGATGGCAGCAATCTGTCATCTGGGGTAGGGTGGAAGGACAGAAAGGAAAAAGCTAGAGTGGGGTGACAGCAGAAAATAAATAGGGAGGAGAAGAATACTGCTTTGAGGGGACTCACAAAAGCTATAGAAACATCTGTAGAGACGGTGCCTGGGAACAGTAGAAAATAAGTTAAAAAATACAAATAACCTCCTTGGTCTTTAAAAGAAGTCTCAAGTCGTCTTTAACGTGATTTATGTTACCAGCTCTCCTCAACAGAATTACAGTTGCGTAATCCACAACTGCTGTTATTTATTCTGGATAAAAAAAGACAATTTTGACTGTGATCTCCGTTGACAGTTCCCAAGGTCTACTCCTGTCTCATACCTTTCATCATCATGTACTTCTTCAAGGCAATCAGCAGCACACTTGCCTCTCTCAAAAAGAAACATGCATTTCAGTTGCTCATCGTGGACCAGAGTGACATAGACGTTACAGGTTAGGGGAGATCAATTGCATAGCCCTGCTCCTCTTCACCTGGGAGGATCTTTGATGTGTTGACAAGGTTGGAATCCAAATAAGACATTAACCCACTGTATTGTAGTGGCTAAGGTGGCAGGAAGGAAATAAAATAGCATCTTATTCAACAAGGTGTCCTCCCTTTTTCATTTTACAATCTGTGTCAATGGCAGCTGGAACTATTAGACCTGCATTAAAATTACATATTACTTATATAAATGGGAGCTATAAATATCACAAATAGTAAAACTAAAATTACACAGAGGTTCAGGAGACAGTATGTCTAAAACCTACAAAATTAAGGACATGTAGAGGAATGCCTCAATATCCATCTGCCCTTAATTTACCTCATTATTCTTGGTTGTCAGAGAATGATCTCAGTACTGCATTAATGTCATTTAATGGCTTTTTCTTGAAAGATTGGCTCAGATCTGAATCAGACCACAGTAAAGGTGCAGTGCTATTTTCTTGGGTATGTTGGTTTAGATGAAGCAGTAAGGACAAGCTAACCTAGTGTTAAGGATGAAGCAGTTATTGTCACCGCAGTGAATAAATACTTCTGTTGCTGAATCTCTTTCAAATGTTTTTATATTAATATAGTCTTGTGTGTTCTTATTCCTTTTTCTTTTCATTTGAAAATATTATAAATGTAAAGCTAGTATTGATCTGTGGATGTGACACAATATTGATTTGGATCAGGGCCCTACACACTAAATTTGAGCTCATTAAGAATGTATTAGTAAGTATAACGACCTGTATGCTGGAAATGCTAATGCTGCATTAGGTGTGTCCTCCTACCAGCCTGCATGGGCTCAGGCCAGGCTTGCAATGTCTGTTGTCTTCTGAGCACGATGTGTATCTCAGCCTTTGCATCCCCTGGGGTGGAAATCACCCTGGACTACCAGGAGCCTATGCTGGGGCCAGCAGATCTGATATTCACAGCTGTGCTCCTGGAAATGAGACCAGTGCACAAGACCAAATATGCTGTGTAGTTCTTAATAAACCCTTTTGAGAAGCAGAGTCTATTCACTGGCCCGGAGGTGCCTGCTCATTGCTGGCGTGTGAGTATTTCTGTCTGAGGCAGGATTGTGCCAGACAGACCTTTTCCTGGACTGTTTTAAGTTCTCCTTTGCCATCACACCCATGAGGCTGACTACCATACAGGATGATCTCATGAAGCTGGAGAAGTCTGGCCCATCATTTTTCATTAGAAGTAATTTTATATTGAATCAATGGAAAGAATATTCCTATGGTTAGGATTCAAGAGAAAGAGAGTTCCTGAATATTGTTTCTGGCAAACATGTATGATTTCCTGTGCTCAGGGAGAGATTGGTTTCACCTAAATTTAGCTTAGGTATCTAGCTTCACTCTGTAGTCAGCGGTTCCCCATGAGAGCCATTCATTTCACCTGAAACAGCTGAATTACCCTCTTTATTAAGTATAGAGCGAACCTTAGACCAGAAGTCCAGCTTCAAAATGGCTTCACTGAGATGAAGCTGATCCTAGCTCTCCTCTTAGCAATACACACGTAAGATGAGGTCAGTGGATCCTGCAGGATCTTGTGAGCAGAAATATGCCAGTGGGGGTGAAATGCCCAAACTGCTGTGAAGATGGCCTCTCTGGCTAAAGAAATGGAATCCCTTAAGATAACAGGTGTTTTTGAAATGAGTATGCTTAAACAGTATTATTAGTCTTCTGAAAATAGTTGATATCCTTCATTTAAAAAAGTAACAAGGGCGGTATCTGTGTTGTTCTTGTGAAAGAAGTTGCATATTCAAGCTCTTCTTGACAAAATAATTAGACACTGATAGTTCAGGGACTCTAGAGGCAAACCTGGCAACTGCTCCATGCTCTGCAGTACCGAGAAGCTGATGCAATATGGGATGTGTAGGTAAATGTCCCTTTCTCTTTTTGAAAAAGGCAAGGGGATTTTTAATTCTTGCTCTTCAGCATGAAGGAAACTCATAACTGTTCTCTGCTGGGGCTAAAAAACACATCACAGATGTGGTTTAAAATCAGTTTGTCATTCATTTCAAGCCTGTTTTGGCATGGGTTGGTATAGAAAGAAAAAAAAATTTAAAAAAATTAAATCTGTTCTAAATTCCCATTTGATGTTTTAGTCTTTCCTCATCATTGTCTGTGCTTTTGCTCCTTTAATTGGTGTTTGAACTGCAGTGGCTTCTGAACATACTATGCAGATGCTGTCTTATAAACCCAATTATTATGTTTCTGTCTATATTTTTTTCTGTGTGAGAGGTGGACCGAAAACTGGCTGCGCTGCTGGGATTAAAGGGTTGTGGTCAGTGGCACAAGGTCCAGCTGGAGGCCAGTCACTAGTAGTGTACCCCAGGGGACGATAGTGGGGCCAATAGTATTAAAGCTCTTTCTTGTTGGCTTAGATGATAGGGCTGAAAGCACCCCAGGGAGTTTTCAGACAATACAAAGCTGGGAGAAGCAGCTGATACAGCAGATGGTTGTGTGCTGCCTTTCAGAGGCGCCCTAACGGGTGGGAGAATGGGGCAGAGGGGACCTCATGAAGTCCAGCAGAGGGAAATGCAAAGTCCTGCCCCTGGCAAGGAATAGCCCCAGGCACTAGTACATGCTGAGGGGTGACCAGATGGAAAACAGCTCTGCAGAGGTAGCTCTGGGGGTCCCAGTGGGCAACAAGCTGACCATGAGCCAGCAACACATCCTGGAGGCAAAGAAAGCCACCAGCCTCCTGGGCTGCATTAGGAAGACTGTTGCCACCAGGTCAGGGGAGGTGATCCTTCCCCTCTATTCAGCTTTGTGCTCCCCAGTACAAGAGAGACATGGACACACTGGAGCAAGTCCAGCGAAGGTTCACGAAGATGATGAAGGGCTTGGACTGTATTTCACAGAAAGAAGTGCTGAGAGACTGTTCAGCCTAGAGAAGAGAAGGCTTAGCAGCAAGATGTTATCAACAGGTATCAATGCCTGATGGTGGGAGTAAAAATGAGCACCTCTTCCCAGTGGTGCCCATTGAATGGACAAGTGGCAATGGGTACAAACTGAAATACAGGAAATCCCATGTAAACATAAGAAATCACTTATTTACTCTGAGGTTGGTCAAACAGCAGAATAGGTTGTCCACAGAGGTTGTGGAGTCTCCATCCTTGGAGATATTCCAACCTGACTGGCCATGGTCCTGGGTGACCGGCTTTAGGTGGCCCTGCTTTGAGTGGGTGGGTTAGACTAGGCAATCTCTAGACGTGCTTTCCAACCTCAGCTATTCTGCAGTTGCCTGAAACATACAATTTCATTTCTGAGGATTTCTAAATGTAAATGGTTTCTGTTTTTTAAAAATGTGTACCAAACTGCTAGTCTGTAGTTCCCCTACAAACTTTTCATTCTAACTACAAATCTGCAAATAGTTTAGAAAAAAACCAGACAACCCCCATCCCACAACTGAGTTTGTACTTGAGGAAATCAAATAAATTGTTTGACTAACTTTCAGTCCAGGTCTTTATCCAGGCAGTTAATTGAGCTATTACTTTTAATTACTGAAAGGTAATAAATTTGAAAATTTTAAAATAAAAATTTGGTGAGAATTCCTCAAGTAGTGAATCTTCTTAAGTTAATTCCATACTACAGTACTCTACTATCTTGCATAGTTCATTGTAGCAGCTGGTTTCAATGTCTTCAAAAATCTATTTTAAACTCATATAAAGTTAGAATACACAGCTGCTAAAAATGATTTGTAAATCTTGGTAGTGATTCCTCAGTATTTTTTTTTCCTCATTCTCATTGTTGAATGAATGTTCTTTGGTTGAAGTTTTTAATTATTTCAGTAAAAATTAAACAAAATTGTCACTCATTGTGTGAGATGAGACACACAATTTGACAATGAGAACATTGCTGCTTTTGTGGCAAACAGGTCATCAGAGGAAGAGTCTCCCCCGCAGCCCCTTGATCTATTTAGTTTGGTTAACAGGAAATATTAAGGTTGTTCTTTTGGCCCTTTTAACCTCTCAGGTGGCCTCTTTCAGTAACTGCCCTTCTGTATAAATAAACAGACTTAAAGAAAAACTCCAGTCTTTGTGGCAAATATTTATCTGGAGCAGTCTTTAAGTGTGACAAGCAGGGGAAATTTGTGGAAATCCTCTGAAAAACTGACACACATTTGTTTTGGATTTCTGTGTTTTCTGAGTTATGGTAAAGTTGTCTATGCACTTGTTGCAAATAATTTTTACTAAATAGCAGTCCTTCAATCAGCTTTCAGTAGCTTTGCGACAGGTTCTCTCTCAATAATCATTTGCCATCCAGCCATTAGATTTTTATTTTAAACTTAATTACTGCTGTGTCACTTTCTAAACCCGTTGTCCTTCAATTACGCAATATTAACTTACATTTTGGTAAATGAAGATGCATAGAAAAGTCTTGAGCCACAATACAGAAAGGATGTTTCATGTTGGTTTGGAATCTGAGCTTCAACTGCAGTTGCTTGACCAGCATTTTGTCAGCTATCAGCATCCTTTGAGAACCTTCATGTAGTTGGCATGTAAACTTTTAGGCATGTAAAATAGCTGGAGGCTACCAGAAAATTCCCCCCAACTTTTTTTTGGCACTTGCATGCCTGGTGTTTCTGGCTGTGCTGAACAGCTGGATGTTGTAGCTCATGAACCTGCCAGTGTCTGAATGAGGAAGCTCATGGGAATGCCTAAAGGTTTGGGTGTGGTGTGCCGTATTCAAGAGACTCACTTTTGAGGCAATAATTAATTTTGTATTCTTTAAAGACAGATTAATAAACATGCTAATATGGTCCATAATGAAAACTGAGTTTAAACATTGTCCTATTCAATTCTTCCATTTAATTTTTTCCCTTCATTTTCAGTATAAAGAATTGCATTAGAGTTTTCTATTAATAAGTTTTCCTTGAATGATAGCTACTTGCAAAATTTGTTGTTCATTAAATTACAGTTCAGAATGATGACAAATACAGAATTTATGGCAGGAGATTGACTGGGAAATAACATAAGTTTGTTTATTTTTTTTTCTTCCAAATAGTAGTATAAGGATTTTTAAAAGGTAACAGGATAGTATTATAGTTAGTGGTTTATGAAATTGTTTGGTTTATAAGTTTGATCTAGTAAAAGTAGCGAAACTTGACTCTGAATGGCTGATGTTACTGATATCTTAAACATGTATATACGTATTTACCCTGTGAATAGTTTTTGTGCAGATTAAGAGGTACAATGGACCCTGAAGTTTGTAGGTTTATTGTGCTTTTTGGAGTTAGGTGATTTTATAGAACATGTTATTTTGAAAAGCATCTAAGGCACCCAATTTTTTTAGGAGCTTCGTCTGATCAACAGGAATACCAGTGTAGCTGATACTGAAGTTAGTTGATGAGCACTGAAAAACAGTGCTACAACTGCATTCAGACTGTTTAGGCTCACGGAAATTAAGTTAGGGCAGATTCTTTAACAGTCACAGCAAGGGGAAAGGAACAGTAATTTGCTGGTTCTCCTGGTGCTAACTTGCACTGTTTGATGCTAGACTTAGGAATGGCTCGTTAGTGCTCTTACATCCCTCTCACTGTCCCTGAGCTCTACAGATTATTCTCCTGTTGAAATGTGGGCGTAGATGGTGCTATTTGTGGTTGCATACCACAAGTTAGTGTCCGCACAACGGAGATGATTTAATTTAAAGCAGGTATGGGACTACTGATGTTAATGCTGCACTGAAATGCTTGACGAGTGGTACTGTTGCGCACACCTGATGTTACGTTCGTGTGTACCAGCTGCCCAGATGGATGCTGCCAAGATGGGCATGCATGAGCTTGAAGCATTTCCAGTTTTGAATCCTTCTTCTTGTACATGGAAAATAATGATTACAAGGGGTCTGGAGCATGTGCAACTGATGGTTAAATGTAATTTTCTGCCACTAAAAGAACTGAAAGGTTAAGTTCATCCAGGACCATGCCTTCTCTGCTTTTTCATATTCCAGCTTGACAACCGTAATTCATCTCAAAATACCTAGAGGGGGGTAAGGACTACAAAATGCACGTCACCAGCCAAATAAGGGAACTGAAAAACACCTTATGTCGAACCACACCAAGGTCTCTCGCATCTTCCAATTTCCTGGCTAAGGTTCTGTACATTCCTTGCCATTGTAGCACCTCGACCATGTGCTCCGAATGATACACATACACCACTATATTCCCCACCACACCTCTTCACCACCCACTAGATTCAAATCGTAAAATCTTGTCATGAAAATAAATTATTCATTATTCAAACAATTTACACCATTTAAATTAATTTACTTTGTGGTTGAGCTGATACTTAGCTTTCATAGCCCCGTGCTGCAGTCTTGATAACAGCACTTCATAATGCCATGATGTACATGCCACAGTTTTTTGGTGTTGTATGTTAAAAAATATTCACAGTATGCTGTCTGAACGTGGTGGGATTTTTTCTGGCAGAAAGCATAGGCTTTAGGCAGTAAATAATTTTTTTTTGAAGTGGACATGACAAGTCAGAGGCAGTAAAGTGCCAATGAAACCATTATTAATCTGTGATGTTCTACAAAGTTATTACAAATATATATTTACATTGCAGTGAACTTTTTGAAAACACACATGGAAACTTAAGGTGTGAAAAGTCCCGTATTATACTCTATGCAGCAGAGCTCGTTCTAGCATAGGCAGTTTTACCTTGTAACCCTCTGCTTTACCTCTGCAGAGTCCCTCTGGCATTCACCCTCTTGAATCACAGCAGAGCAGTGTTGTCAGGGCTGTTCTTAAACAAGCAATTTTCTCTCTGCCCACTCACCTGCCACTTCAGTTCATGAGGCAATCACCAACTGTAACACAATCTAGCAAAGGTGCTCATGGTACTACTTTTAAGACAAGAATGCCTACTGCACAGAGGAACTGATTTTACTGTAATATTTTGATATAAATGAAGGAAGCTGAAAACCAAAAAACTCAAGTCCAACTTTAAAAATAATAAATGGAGGCGCTATTGAGAGTGCAGTTTGACTGAGTTTTGGGTCAGGTCCTCTGAGTGGCAGGAGTGGGGCATTGTCCTGTTGAAGCAAGGACTCAAGTTTCTGCTTATCTGACATGGAGAGTGTTTTGGCACGTAGGTTTTTAGAGCTTTGGGTCTTTCTTTGGTCTGGGTGTTAGTGCTTCTGCAATTTCTTAATGCTGCTAAGGTGCTGTAGGGATAGCCTTTCAAAGTGGAAGGCAAGTTAATTATTTTTGGTCCATAAAACAACAGGCAAAGAGAATTAACTGCACATCATTTTCTTGGCCGCTATGGAAAATACAATTGCACTGGTGCAGTGCTCAAAACCAAGACCCAAGGCAACTTCCCACTTGCTGGCAAATAAAAGGGAGAAGGTCAGAAAGAGAGGCTGTGGACAGCTAACCCCTAGCAATGTCAAGGGGATAAAGGCAGGCAGCTCAGGAGCGCGTGAGGCTCCGCAGGCTCTGGAGGAAGATGACGGGGAAGGGAAGTAGCCCAGCTTGAGCTGATAGAGGGGGCATCATCTTCATCGAGCAAAGGCTGGCTGCTACCTCAGTTTATGGAAAAGAACAGGGAGATGAAGAGGCAACTTCTGGAGATCACAAAGGAGCAAGCTGCTTGTTGAATAAATCTTTTCCCAGCATCAGATATCTGCTCCTCCTCTAGCAGAAGACCTCTATCATAGGTCACGGAGCGCTGGGGCTACATGGAGCATGTTTGCTGCATGGAGGCTCCTGTACTGCTCCTCAGCTCCTCCAGACCAAGATGCTGAGAATGGTAGTCGTTTTTAACATCCTTAGGTTTGTTCAGTTGCAAGCTTTCCTACAGTGGTGGCACAGGCCCTAGCTAGCAAGGAGAGTGACCAAGAAAAAAGTCAAAGTATAAAGTATATGGCCAATTTTGGGGGGAGGGAATGTTTGTTACTTTGCACTTGCCGGAGAAGCTTGTGTTGGTTGTTTTGTGTGTAACACATTTAACTATCTTCAACCCAGAGATACTAAGAATTTTTTACTTTGTTGAACAATTAGATAAAAAATGTTTCTACTTGCAATTTTAGTAAAAACGACGACTTTTTTAAAAGTTCATCAGTTCTTTGTGAAGATTCAGTAATGCAAGTTGTATGAAGGAATGGCTCTCAAACATGAGTATAAGTCAGTCCGCTTTGTGAAGTGATGCAGTAAAATCAGAGAAAGCTCAATTTGTGTTTGATATTATTTTTGTCTGCTGTTATGTGCTGGAAGAAAAGTGCTTACCTTATGTGTGGCTTGGTCATGGCAGAAATCACACTGGGATGCTGGTGCAGAACGGCAAGCACTTAATTTGAAGAAAGTCCTTGCTCTGTGGAGGCAATTATTAGGATGGCAGTAGGAGGCATCTGGTCATGTAGACATAGCAATTGTATTCATCTAATGTACAACAGTTAATACATTGCAGCTCAGTGTGAACTAGAACCCCTTGTTGTAGAGAAGCCCTTAAGTATTTAAATACCCAGGTCCCTCTTATTGAAATGTCTTAGAGTCCAACTTGGCCTCCGCATGGTGACTATTGTAAATTTTCCTCATGAAACTCCATTACATTTCATCCTAATTAGCACTGCTGCTGTAGCCTTAGTAAAGAAACATTAGATTAAAAAGTACCAGAGCCTGAGCACCCACATCCTCTCCTACAGGAATTAAATCAATTTCAGTCTTACAGTATTCATACAGCTGATTTAATTTGGCCTCTTTCTTTAAATGATGGCAGCAGCGTAGTAGTAGGAAGCTTTCACTGTTCTTACTTGTGTTTCACTCCAGAGTTGTAATCCTTTTTGGGTGCTGTCAGGGTAGCATTTCTTATTACCCCCAAAGTAAAGCAAACACGCTATTTCAGTAGCAAAGGAATTAAAGGTTAGTTAGTCAATAAATAGCAGTTACCAGCAACAAATTAAGATGAGAAATGTTTTATTGTGGAAATAGGAATGAATGTTTCCTACTGTGAAACTGAATTTTTTATTGAAATCAAATATATAATTAAGATATTATTATGCACAGAAAAGGTTAGAAACCTTAACATCTTTTGTCCATAAGCCAAGTATTGTAGTATGTTGATATCCATGCTGTGAGTTCCCCATTACTGCTCTGCCAGTAATTTCAACCTGGCATCTAGACTAAATTGTCTCCCTAGGAGCCAAGAGGAAACAGAGTTGATATGTGATCTCAGGCACGGGCCTTCCTTGAATGAATAAAAGCACTGTCACATTTTATGAAATTACATCTGCTGGTTATATGCTGTGATCATCTCTGAATGAGGGAGAGGGCAGAGTTCATCTAAGTTATGGCACAGACTGGTATTCGGAAGGAGCTCGATGAGATTTTACACACTCTTGTAGCTCCATTCAGATGTGTTTCAGCTGCATGACAGAAACTGAAAGCAAGGTAATGATTATGACATGTCTACACAGTAATCTTAAAGTAGGTATTAAGAAACACACGCAACACACAAATTGCTAGCTAAAGCTTGCTAAACAGCCTCAGAGCAGCGTATTCTGTGAATGGAGATGAACAAATTCGACAAGCATCTGCCATGCAATGCTGAAAATGCAGTTGTCTGGTCTTCTCCAAGCAAAGCTGAAAAGGAAGCCCAGTCCCCTGGAGCCCGTTCCCTTCAGGCACTCAGGTCCAGGGGCCCAAATAAATACAGCTGCCGTGCAAGATCTTGGCAGTGTGTGCTGAGCCTGTCCCATAGTGCATTGACCGGTCTTGTAAATACCTCAAGATCACCATCAGGGCTTTAAGTAGATGTATCTTGCTTGGACGCCATATCAGTCATATACCCTTTGCTCTGCACAGATGATAAATCTGCAGAAGCATGGAGGGAGCTGGTGCACAGTGCTCTTTTGCTGCCCAGGGGCTGCAGAGCTGCCCCAGCTCGTGCTCACTGAGGTGGGTGGCTTTGCCACATGCGTGGGGATCTGAAGTCATCAGTGGTGGTGCTGCTTACTGTAGGTACCATGTGTGGTGTTGCCCAAGGGAGCTGCAGGACTGACGGGATTTCAGAGGTGCTGCAGGACTGTTTCCCCTTGCCCAGAGTTGTGGGGCCAGTAAGAGAAGGAACCCTGAATACTCTGTTACTCATTCCCCCCCGTGACCAATAAGAGTATCTAAAGCACACGCTGTTACTGAAGTTGTGGAAAAGAATGGAAAATAAAAGACTTGTTTGGAGAAATTCTCTCTTAACATGTGAAACTTCAACAGTTGTGAATTTTAAAATCTGTTGCTAAACTGGACAAAATCATCCTTGATGCCTCTCTCTTATTGCTGGAGCCCCTGTTGCCACCTCAGCCTGAGCTCTGTAACCATGTGTGGGGCTTCCCCTCCCCCCCCCCCCATTTCCTTAAAGAGCTGATTTGTTGCTATTTATTGGGTACAAACTACAAAGCTAAGTATTTTTCAGGATGTAAGTTGTAGTGGTTGTGAGAAGGAATGACACTATATTTCTCCCCCACTTTATTTTACTTAAGTATTTTCAGAGGGGAGGGGAGGATGTATTCTTTCCATTAGACCTCTCCTTTCTTAATCACCATTCCCTAATTAATTCCCTAGTTAAATATAAAGCAAGCATTAGCTTTGAATAATGTTCTCCTGTGTGATTAAGTAAAGAAGAATCCCTTTCTTTTGTATGATGACTCATTGCCAGGGGATCTGGAGGGAGCCTGAGGGTGGATATTTGAGACTTTGGTCCCAGGTGCTCTTGTACCTTTGAGCTGTGTTTTCTGTCAGTCCAGAGGCGGGAGGCAAAGGTGATACCACATATCAACTGCACACAAAGAAAACTGTCTCTCTTGTGAAGCCTTGTGGGCAATACAGCTTTGGTTTCTTTTGGTGGAAAACTGACTCTGGCTCACAGAAATGCAAATCTGTAGACAACACGTACAGCTAGGAGAAACGTAAATTATTGTTCCTGCTGGCACAGTGTCTATAACCATCTCTTGTTGCATGACGCATTTTCTTTGGTGTCTGAGCTGACCCCAAAATGTACTCTTTCTTTTCACCCAGCATCTTCTAGTTCCTATCCCTGCACCAGTTTGCAAGCCTTTGACTTGTACTAGTACAGCTGTGTTGGGTCACACCATAAACCACATGTCTGACAGAACTGAGGTTAAAAATTGTTACCGAAATCCAGAATAAAACTCCAACAGCAATGAGAAGTTAAGAAGCAGGAACTTCTTTATTGCAGTGCTGGACACACAGGGGATCACTCCACCTAGTGTGTGCACCTGTCTAGTTTAATCATGCAGGTTAAATACACACCTGTTATATTCACTAAATTTCTGGGAAATGTCATACATAATCATCAACTGTCGGATAAATCATTAGCATATGTAAATGTCTCTTTACGCAGGCGTGGTGAAGTCTCTGGTGGTCTTCAGAAGCCCTCTGGTGGTCTTCCATAGTCTTCCTCACTTTGTCCGATAGTTGACCTCTCTTATGTGATTCTGCACAGTATGATTTTCGCCATCATGTATTAGATTTACATAAAAGTACATTCAATGTTAATTCTTGAATTTAACGTTTCTAGTGATTGGCCCTCAGTCACACCATCTTATCAATAGTCTTATACTAAAATATTCATTGGTTAATCTTACTTAATTCCACTAACTGGAATCTTGATCAAAGTGGGGTTTCTAAGCAACAGAACTAAGGTCTATAACAATCTCTCTTAGTTTCTTAGGACAAAACACTACAAACTAACAAATCGGTCGAAGTTTCTATGGTTAACTAATTTTAGACAATACTTATTTTCTTATGACTGTATACAGCACATTTTGTATGTTCCTAAGTTTCGGTGACTACATTGCGAGCTTCAAACCCCTATATTCTACAGTCTTTACCTTTTGATCAAACCCTTATATAAAATTTTAACGTATCAGAATATTTGTAACAAAAGGAAAGGCTCTGAAACAAAGAAGGAGGTTATAATGAACGAAGGCATGGCAAAGAGGCCATGGAGGGCAGGGTTTAAGCTGGCCAAGCTTATTTTACTACTGAAGAAATATTGTCTAACTCTACCTAGAGAATATGTCTTTTTTTTCCCTACCGTACTAGCTTATGGCATTAATTTTTAGCTCATGGCGTTAATTTTTAGCTCAAAAGGCAGTTTTAATAATGATTCCAGGTTCAAATATTGCTCATAGCTGAAGATGAGAAAAAGAATGCAGCTTTATTAACATGGCAGCAAGGAAAACATATGGAATATGCTTCATATAGTATGAAAATGCCTGTGAATTGACTGCCATAAGAATGAAGGCTACAACATATAAACTCTGAGTGTTGAAAAACAGGCATTTAAAAATACCCTTGGTTTTGATAAAAAGTTCAGCAAACAGAAATCCCACTGATTTTTTTTTCTTTCATTTGTTTTACAGGCATTTCCCTGTATTTCAACAGGAATTTATGGTAAGTAAGACCTTAGATATCGCTTACTGCTTACTCAGGTTTTCCTATTATTACTATTTAAACAGTGATATTTCATATCAGATGTCTCATCAGTCATTTTGGCTTACGAATCTACTTATCCTCTGTTAACTAACAAGAGACCCAAAGCCTTTGACTGTGACCGGATACTACTGTGCTGCTAAGTGGGATACTTTTGTGCAACCCTTAGCCTGTGAGCTGAGACCCACAACTGTGATTACACTTCTGCAGCTCCAGTAACTCTTAAACACACTGCTGTGGCTTCAACAGGGAAAAATAGGGTTTTTGCAAAATTTTCCATCCAAAAGGCAAGCAAGCAAGACTCCCCAATGTCCAAGACTGGGCAAAAAGTATGCTTTCTTCAAGCAAGCTTACTAGAATAACATGAAGTTGGTTTAGCTCCCTTGAGTGGTGCTTCCACATTTTTAGTTTATAAATTTACATGCAAATTAATACTGCCTGAAGAACTGGAGGGAAAGGGTTATTATAAAAGTTTGTTACTTGCTTTGTTGTAATCTTAAGGCAATTCATCACTAACAGTCAGCTGCTTTTTTGGTTGACATTGTGGAAGAAGCGGGCATGATATTTGAAGGAGGAAAAAGACAAGCTGTTCAATATTTAGAAAAAAATATGGCGAAATTTGAGAGGACATGCAAATTACAAGAGGACAAAAATAATTTTTCATTTAAAAATAATGTAGGCTGATTTTTCTTTCATTAAGCTTCAATAAATGCATACAAATGATAGTAGGTTGGATTCCTAGTACAATTGAAAGGTTTTAAAGAAACATGCTAAGCAGCAATAAATTAAAAAAAATGCAGTCATCGTGTAACACTATAGTATGACAATAGCTGCTGCTGTGTGAAAATAACATATAGTAATTTTTAGATAAAATAATTTGAGTTTTGACTAATCAGATACTGCAGATGCAGGGCGGGGGTAGAGGGAAGTGACAGGAATATTTAGGGTTGTTTCTTCTTTTTCAAAGACCTTTTATTTAAAATTGTTTGTTTGATGATTGTAAATCTGAATTAGGCTTCAGAAAGTAGAATCTAAATTACTTTGAGTGCTGTATCCTTTTCTACTTGAACTGTACTTTCATTATTGCAGAATGTGCAGATGCCATTTCCACAAACACTAGAAGTCACTGGATGTGAATCTGGTTTCAGATAAAGCTCTGCCTTGGTCCTCAGTTCAGGTCCCCCTCTTGAATTTTCAGGGGAGCTCTGCATTTTGGTTCTTGACTCTTTGGCTTATATATTGATCTTTAACATAGACACATTTTTGTTATTAGTTTACAAAACCAGGCAAGACATGGTGTAAACATGTGGAAATTGCTAGTAATTACTAGTAAGTGGAATGTACAAATAATAGTTCATTTTATTTTAGAATTGGCGTAGGTAATGGAAAAGGTCTCAGCAGGTGAGGAATATGGTTCCCTGAAGTCAGTAAAGAAAGTTGGAAAGGATCTCTGGTAGGAATCTTGGGTTTTCTTTTCCTGAGGTAACAGAAGCTTTTCTTCAAGTAAGCATTGATTTTAACTGGAAAGCTGTGGCATTACTGAAACATTGAGTGGCAGATGCTTTTTCAGTAATTGTTTGCTGTTTTCACCTTTGGAAATGAATTAAGACACATTTCTGCTAAAATACTCTGTTTTTCTGATGCTGCTTTTTTTTGTTTGTTTAGGGAACACAATCTCTCATTGATTTTACTGTTTACATTTTAATAAATACTTTCTATTCCTCAATGAAAAAAATACTTGCTTTCTTTCCAGACACTCAGACATACTGCCTGAGAGTAGTAATTAAACAGGCAACTCTGCTTCAGGTGTCAATATTTTCAAGAATGTTTGATAGCAGTTGCAGCACTAAAATTATGCTGTGTGATGTGTTTGAGGTGTAAAGTACACCAAAAACCTGCAAAGCTATGCTTTCATCTTCCTCGTTTTGTTGGGTTGGTCCCCTCTATACATGCACATTCCTTTAGATAAAGTTAGCGTCTAGACAAGCAAGTGAATCAACTTCATTCCTGGTGGCCTAGCTGATTAGTATTGCTTCATGTATTGTGCAGTTAACGCTGGGCTATCCCAATAAAATGTTACTGAAGGAGTATACAGCCTTGATTTCTCACCTCAGATCCATACGAAAAACGCTGTCCCTTCAGAAACCCTTGGCTGAGAATTGAGTTTCACCTCCAAATGGAACTGGACAAATTTGCAAGAGATCAACTGAGTATATCCATTCTGCTCCAAATTCTTGTAAATGCTTAGATTGCTTGCCTTTTCTATTATTATTAGGAGAGAGTAGTCATGCTCCTCTGGAGAGCAATCCTTTCTTGCGTGCATCACTGCAGAGCACTCCTTTTCTCCCATAAAAAGGAAACTGGAAAGAAAGAAGCAAGCAAGCCTTTTTCTGAGGTTTTGGCGAAGGGCAGATTGCTTTTCATGAGAAGGGTGTTGGATAGAAGAAAGGTCTGCCTTTCCTCCCCAAACACTTTCCTGATGTTCCATTTCCACCCATAGCACTGTGGATGCTCCAGCTTGAACAAGTTTAAGTCCCGAGAAGGCCATTTGCCATTAAGGCACTGTGCCAGGAGTCAAAACTTTGATTTTAATGTGCTCCTATTTAAAGAGTGCTGGCAACAAATGCACTCATGAGGGATCTTTGTTTTAGAAGTCTGATAGCTTCAAATGAGGGATTAAATCTTTAAAAAATGAAGTAGAAAGCAACCAATGCTGAATGTTTGTAAGGACTGCAAAACAAGTAAGGGTCTACCCACAGGCACTTTGGAAAAGAAAAAAGGAGGTGCTATCTTTTCCTAAGAGACCCCTGTCACCTCTAATATGCTTATAAAATGATGATCAGTCTAATAAAGCAAAGGTTGTAAAGACTCATATCCCCATGGATTCCTGGGTTACTCTCTTCTGTTGCAATAAATGTTTTCCTTGATATCAAGAGCTTGAAGTTTCCATAAACAAAACTGCTTCAGGAGGAGAACAGAGGACGTGCGTCACACCCATATCATTAGGGAGGTCCTGGCGTATCAAGCGACAGATCCTCAGTAGCTGTTCAACAATACTCAAACATGAGCAAGAGTGCAATCTTAACCTTATCACAGCTTTTCTGTAGGCTAGCTAGATTTTTAGGGATTTTCTTACATTTTGTCTCTTTTGCCTTTTTCAAAGAAATTTTACTATCTGTTTAAAAAAAAATAAAATTAAAAAGTGATAAAAATAAACCTACAGACAAATCTGTAGTCTAGAGGGTAAAAAGTGTTATTTTAGGCTTTAGTGTGTCAGATTTTCACCTTATACACGGTGAATCACCGTTTACACATCCACTTTCCCCATAATTACCATCTTGTTATGTCTGAGGTACTGCCAGAAGTAAAAAAAAAAAAAAAAAAAGCAACTTTCTTCAGTAGATTTTATGGAAAAGCACCTCATTATCATGTCTTTAAGAAACTATCCACAAATTCTGGTGTTTGCAGCCTGCAAAGTGAACAAGGATGTCTGATAAGGTGCTACAAACCTTACAAGCTGCAAATTTAAAACAAGGCTCTGCAGATGGATATGAGAAGACAGGAATTTTCATGTCTGTCACAATACTCTGTTGAGAGATAATTATGGGGTGGACTACATATGGAAGGAGTTGAAGATGTTACAGTCTATGCACACCTATTTGTTACCTTCTTACTGTGATTTCACAGTAATACAAGGTTTGGCTTCTGTTCCTAGATACTTGTGTTGGCAATGTAAGCTGCTCTCTGGCAACATAAGCAAGTATTTAAATGTTATTTTAAACTTAAGGGAGGAAAAAAGAAGGAAAGAGGGGGGAATAGATAAAACTTTAAGAGATATCTCCAGTTGCTATTTCTTTTTGTCTCTACATCAGTATAGCTGTATATTTTACCTTAGCTTGACTTTCACTATAAATGATATCATCTGTCCCTTCTGAGAAAAAAGATAATGGCAGCTCTTAGATTTTGTCGTGAATGTATATTTGCACTTCTTCTAAAGACAGAGAGAGAGAAAGGGAAAGAAAAAGACCAAAAACCATGAAGGTGCAGAATATCTGCAGTGATTTAGGCAGTGGAAACGCACAGTTTCACCACATTTTAAACACCTTTATTACATTGGAGTAAGACTTGTTTCTTTTATAATCAGGCCACTTATGCTTACTTGTAGCTTTTGGCTTGGTCATGGCAAACCATTGCAAGGTTAAATTTATTATGTGTTGCTAAAGAAGACTCTGAAAAGCAAACTTAGAAAGCAAGGAAAGAAAAAAAAAGAGAAAAGTATGCAGTGTGTATAGGAAATAGAAGCATATAATATGTTCTCAAGGCAGGATGCAGGGAGGTATCACAGATCCTCTGCTCTGCTGTGTTTATCTGGGGAGAGAGGTCCCTTGGTCTAGTGCCAGCTCGTGTCACAGCTGTTTTGACCTCCAGTGCATCCTCCTCAGTATCCAAAGAATGATTCATCCTGCCAATCCACAGAGAGCTGGGACCATATCCATCAGCTTTTCTCCCTGTAAGGTGATCCAAGATAGATTATAACAAGGGATTAACTGACAGGTGCGCTACTGAAGGATTATAAAAGCCCTCTGAAAATCTGAGTCAGAAGACTAAACCAATGTTTTCAAAAGCAGAATAAATTCCTGACATGGGGCTAAAGGTTGAGGCAATCTATTTCCATCTTTCCCGTTTGTTTCTTCTTATTTTCTGTTGGCATTTCATTCCTAAGATATGTATTTCTTTAATGAGTGTCCTGGTTTCAGCTGGGATAGAGTTAACTGTCTTCCTAGTAGCTGGTACGGTGCTATGTTTTGAGTTCAGTATGCGAAGAATGTTGATAACGCTGATGTTTTCAGTTGTTGCTAAGTAGTGTTTAGTCTGAAGTCAAGGATTATTCAGCTTCTCATGCCCAGCCAGCGAGAAAGCTGGAGGGGCACAAGAAGTTGGCACTGGACACAGCCAGGGCAGCTGACCCAAACTGGCCAACGGGGGATTCCATACCATGGGATGTCCCATTTAGTATAGGAACTGGGAAGTGGGGGCGGGGGAATCGCTGCTTGGGGACTAGCTGGGTGTTGGTCAGCGGGTGGTGAGCAATTGCACTGTGCATCATTTGTACATTCCAATCCTTTCATTATTGCTGTTGTCATTTTATTAGTGTTATCAGTATCATTATTAGTTTTTTCTTTTCTGTTCTATTAAACTGTTCTTATCTCAACCCACAAGTTTTACTTCTTTTCCCGATTTTCTCCCCCATCCCACTTGATGGGGGGGAGTGAGTGAGCGGCTGCGTGGTGCTTAGTTGCTGGCTGCGGTTAAACCACGACAATGAGCAATTCTAATAAGGGTTGTGCTGTCATCTTTCCAAGGAAGGAGTTAGCTACAAATTTTTCAGAGCCACTATACACAAATGTATAATAAGTAACCATGAAGCAGTCTTGTCTTTATCTCCAGTCTGGTGCTTTGAGTCCCTGTAACCATCACAGTGGCCTAATGCTGTATGTGATCATCAGCATTTGAATACTGTGATGTCAATTAATTCTCTGTGATTGGGGGGGGGGGGAGAAAATCCAGTAGGTTCACATAAGGAAAGTTCACGTTAAGAAGATTGTCTCTTAACTAAGCCAATTTTTTAACCTGACCAGCAGCTCCTCATCCCTCAACTCAGACTGCATCAACTTTTTTGACACTATTATGTAGTTTTAACAGTCATTTTTTGGTAACTCATTAGGAAGTTACTTGCATTTTGTTATTTACTCCATAATTCGTGTAATGCAATATTTTAGTGAAAATGAAGATATATGAGAACTCATTTTTTGATGCTTCTTTTGGGACTGATCTCCAGTTAACTGAGATTATTATTAAAATTAATAGTAGTAACAGCTATGAAATGACTATTATAATATTCAAGTAATCCTAGAAATCTAATTACTACTTGTATAAAAATTTGTTGCATGCATTATTTAATAGTGTACTTATTCCTGACAGTGTAGTGTCCGTGATACTAATTGGTCTCTTCCCATATTTTAAATACTAAAAAAATTATTACTGGAAAGTGTAAATCAATGAGCTCTCAACAGTCTAAAATTAACATTCATATGATATATTTAGCAAGGAGAAGCTCAAACTTGATTCCAGACAAGAGACTTAATAAGCTCTCTTTTTCAGTGGAAATTGGCGTTTTATGGATATTGTAGCTAGACTATCTAGAATTTTATCTATTCTGAAGTTCTTGCTGGCTGGTCCAGCTTACAGCATTTCTGCTGAATACTAGAGGATAAATCCTGTCCTTCATTAAAATGGAGTTTAGTGATTGTCCTTGAAAATTTCCCTTCGAAAGCTTAGGCTGTTGAACACTGAATACTCAGTTGCGTCATGGCCTTGCTTTTTTGTCTTTTCCCTTTTCATTGTAGGAAGAGATACAGAGTCTATGTAGTTACTTTTTTCTTTTAAATTTGGCAGAAGCATGAAGAACTTAAGGCTTTATAAAGTCTGGAAAGCCTCGCTCCTTCGTTAGGCTCACTGCTCTGAGTTTATATTTGTGTATATTAATTGCCCCCGTCAATCCTGCAACTTTTGCGCACACTCTTTAACTTCAGTCTTGGCTCTACTCTGCAAGAAACAATTGTGTGCTCTCTTCCTCTTATTTCATAGTGGCTTACATCTTGAAGCTCCTAGCATGGCTCATGTCTAGTTGCTTTTGCAATGACCTATGCAGATACCTGCAGACTGTTGAAGAAAAGCCAGTAACATTTTCAAAGGCATCAAAACCACATTGTGCTTTGGGTGCTTTTCCCCCATTCCCTTTCACTTTTTGTATTTTTTTTTCCAGGCAAACTATTCTGCAAAGCATAAGAGTTGGAAAAGATCTCTGGTATTCAGAAAACATATTGCTGATATCACAAACAGGGCTTCAGCTGGTCAGATATAATGTTTGTTTTGGTATTTGTGGTTTTCCATTCAAAGAATTAAGAAAGTGTCAAGTACCCTGATGAAAGTTAAAATTCTGTATTGTTATATACCAACAGTATCACTTAATTCCCTTTTCTAAATTTTCCAGATTGATGTCAACAAGATAATCTTACGTGTTTGTTCTGTGGCTTTACAATCAAGAAAAGCTAAAGCTTTTTGAAGCTAATTTGTTAAGAAATGAATTTAAGTAAGAAAACAAAGATATATGGACCTTGTCTTGGAGACATTAAATTAACATGATACATGAAGTATAAAATACTTCTTGGTAAAAGGCCCAATTATCACTATCCAAAATTTTTCTTTGATGTAATCTTGTCCCTTCCCCCAGAAAACAGCATGTCTCTAAAACTAAACTTGGAGCCCAATAAGTTAATGAATTCCATTCTTTGCATTGGCTTTAATGAGTGTGGAACGTACCACAGCATCGTGGAAGAAGAGAGCAGCGGTAGGATGCCCAAGTTCAAAATTATGCAGTTTCACTTTATTTAGCTTTAAATGTATATAAAGGAATGAACTGGCCCAAGATAACTTAAAAATTACTGTCTCAAAGAGTTAAGAGGCTACTAGCAACTAGTCTAATCATTTGGATACCTATTCAGATAATTAAATCAACCAACCACTCAAATCCAGTGTGTATATTGCTCTTCATGACTGCTTCTCTGCATTTATATTTCACCTTGAGAAGTAAAAATTCAGAAGCAAAGACAAAGATGTGCTCTCTTAGGGTTCTCTGAACCCCTGAGCAACCTTATCCAATTTTGAAATTGTTCCTGCTTTGAGCAGAAGGTTGGACCAGATGACCTCCAGAGGTGCCATAGCCCTTCCAACCTGGGTCTTTCTGTGATTCCAAGCTTCTTACATGTTTTCTTCATTGACAGGTGAGATTCATATCACAGAATCACACCGTTACCTCATATTCCTTGGTGAGATCTCATCAGGTGCTATAGCAAAGCAGGTTTTCTTTGCAACAGGAGAACACTGTGGTGTTGTGGGTGTCTTTTAACCATATTCGCGATTAAATATAGTGTGACAACTTAGTAATTATAAGAACATCTTTTTCATGCCTTCCCCATTTCTACAAAAAATATTGTATATGAAGTGTGTTACCTCCGAGTTTTAAACACATTGTAAAAAGACAGACAGCTAGTTTAATGGTTTCAGTCAAATTTCACGATGCAACTGAGCTTCCTTGAAAGGAGGAACTTAATATAAAATTAATCTAGTTAAAGAAGAATAGGTATCATCTTGACAGCTGTAAAACTGCTCCTGGGTTTGAAAAACTTACACTAGAGCTGATGTATGTTGTATTAGCAGCGATTTCATTTACCCCTGCACTGTGGCATAACTAGTCTCGTATGTAATCTTAGTTACACAACACACATTTTCTATACTTTAGCAGCTAGAAAAAGATCTAAAAAGTGCCTAGGGTAAGATTTTTAGTCCTAGATCATCACCCACGATCATTTTAATACTGTACAATTGTTTTATCTGACACTTACAAATGAAAACTGTTAAGTGTATTCAGTTAATATTGAATCCCACTCACAGCTTAAAACTTATTCTATGAGAACAGAATAGTCATACTAGTCTGTGCTTGTGCGTCCTTACGTAGCTTTTAAAAGCATTGAGACACCAAAGTTGACTAGGAATAATATTCATGGTATGACGTATATCAATTAGTTTTACCGCAAAGGTATTAACTGTATCTTTTTGAACTTCTGTGACTGCATTAGGTAGTAAATGCCTTAGGAAAACAGCTCCTCTTATTCTTTCCTTATTTTTAGTGCACAGTTGTTACCGAAAAACTCAGAATAAAGAACTTATCAACACCAATTTAGCGTAGATAACCAGACACTTCTTTATTGACGGCCGGGTGCGCGGGCGAGTCCTCTCACGAACCACGCACACCTGAACACCAAAATCATATACCTTATATCAAACTTATTCATACATATTCATTAGATTTCCAAGAATTGTTATACATATTCATTAGATTTCCGAGAAGTTATTATCATATGTAAATGTCCTTTACGCAGGCGCAGTGAAGGTCTCCGGTGGTCTTCAGAAGCCCTCTGGTGGTCTTCCATAGTCCTCCTCACTTTGTCCGATAGTTGACCTTTCATATGATTCTGCGCAGTATGCTTTTCGCCATCATATACTAGATTTACATAAAATACATTCAATGTTAATTCTAAAATCTAATATTTCTAGTGACTGGCCCTCAGTCACATCACCTTATCAAAATTCTTATACTAAAACAATCATTGGTTGATCTCACTTAACTCTACTGATTGGAATTCTCATTAATTAGATCGAGGTAAATCTTTACCAAAGCTTCCGTGGTTAACTGATTTCAGACAATACTCAAACTCTTATAGTTAGACATAATGCATTTTCTTAAGTTCCTAAGTTCCTATTAATTTAAAATTCTGACATCTGTTATCTAAGTTCTAAATGTTCCTACGAAATGATTTTAACCAATTCCTCCGTCCTTGGTACAGGGCTGTACAGGGGATTGCACAGCAGCTGTTAGTTGTTGGTTAAATATATAAAATATAATTTTGCTCAAATATTTCTTATGATTCCATATTCCTGTTAAAATTAAATATGATTAATTCTATCTAATAACAAATCAATAACAAATCAGTAACACAGTGATAGGCCTAGCCACAGAATATTGTGGAGCTGCCCCTTTTTTAGCTTATATTTTGTTCTCCATAGCAGACATTGTCTCTTACTGTGTATTTATATGATACCTATTGTAATGGGCCTAGTCAGCATTGGAGACCCTAAATACTACTCCAGTACAAATACAGAAAGTCACCACATATATAAATTTACTCTGTGTTACCAAGATCATCTCTCATTCATATGTTTGGTGTCTGAAGGTTGCTTCAGGAAGTGTGGAAGAAGCATATGTGAGAATATTGGGGCTTCTAGGTGGCCTGTGAAAGGTGAAAAAATGTATTGCTGTTAGGGTAAATACTTTCTCTTTCTCCTGAAATGAAAGAAAAGATCAACAGTATAGACCTGCTATTCTGAGTCTCATCGAAGTACCCGAAAGACAATTTAAAGGTGTCTCTGCCTCCAAGGGTTGTTCACTGTGTTGTCCTTTTTTTCTGCATCTTTGTTAGATAGGAATGCTACCATATATCATTGGAAAGGGCAACTGCTGCTGAGGCAGAAGAAGAATAGCGAAGTCAGATGATTCAGTGTAATGAATGACTAATCCTGTTTCTAAGCCAGGATCCTGTTTATAAGAGGTATTCTGCAGTTCTGCATACCACAGATCTGGGTGTGGTTGTGTTAATGGAAGGCCATCTTGAGCCTGGAAGAGAGTTGTGCCCTTTTGTCTTCAGAAGGTGTTTAAAGCCATTGTGTGCTGCTGACTGTTGGAAACACATTCACCTTTCTTCTGTCTGAAGATGTGATACCCAAGACAATAGTATAAAATACAGTGAATTACAACAATGGAAGGAAGCATCTATTACAGTGGTCTGAATTTTCTTGAGGTAAAAGGGATTTTTTTTTTTTTTTTTTTAGCTGAACGTCTAAGGTAATAGTTAGATTTGTTCACAGGCTTTGAATTTATGCAACTTGAGTAATTTGCTGGTGATTGTATCAGTGCATAAAATTAATTGCATGCATGCATTGCTGGGACTGCGGTATTATTTCTCAAATTCCATATTAATAATTATTAATAAAAATCAGGTTGTTGTGGAATTGTTTCCTATTTCATTAATCTATCAGAATCTGATTATTCAATTTAAGCTAGTTGTCTATATCAATGAAATATTAAACAGCTTGTGAGAACATGTAAGGTTTACTGCAGAGGAAATGCAGCAAGAGTCAAAATCTACCTTTCTGTGAGTACTGTTCAGGAGGAAGTTTGAATGTTCTTAAGAGCTTCTCTACAGAGCAGAATCATTGCTGGTTTTGTTTACTTAGCAGTAATAGTATGCATATTAAATTCCCCTTCAGGCTTACTCAGGCTGAGGTATTCAGGAACAAATGTGCACCTTGTTGAAGAGTGTTAAGTCAGAAGTTCAGTACGTCTTAACAAGGGGACTACAAAAATAAATGTGGATGGTCTTTTTGTGTACCTGCCAGGCAGGCAGGCTAGAAGTCAACCATTTACTGAAGAGCTGATTTTGGCTGGGGAAGTCACCTTCTGCTTTTAAATACACATTGGGTCATGTTTCTGCTCAATAAAGCTGAATTCGGTTTATTTCTGAGCTGTCACTACTGCAGAATAGCACTGTTTCAAGGGGTATTCTGTGAGAAGACTAACTGTAACTGGCAAACCATTTCTTCATTTCCATGCTATAGCCAGCCTTGACAAATTAATCACAATCAAATACAGGCTGCGGGAAGGGGGTGACCTATGTAGCACAGAAGAAAAATGAGGCCTCATGCCAGCACGACAGACTTAATCTTTCAATTCACCTCATTAGACTAAATGAGGGGACTTGTTGGTGTGCCTGTCATCAGTACCACCCATAAACAAACTGTTCACTCTGGGTACTAGGATTTGGCGGGTGTGATAAAGGTTATTGAGTGCCACCTGGCACCTCATTGATCACTGCTGTGGGACCAAGATCACCTGGATTAGTCCTGAGGAGGAAGAGTCACTGTGCAGTGGCTTACACGATCCCTGGAGAGAGCACAACCTAAATTATTGTTGTGAAGAGTGATTTTTGTGTCTGATCCCACAGACACCAAAATGGCTCCTTGGTTTGGGTGGACATGTTACGGCTACTGCAGAAGAAGCCTGTCACAGCAACGATTATTGCTAGCAGGTCTGAGCGATGATAGCTAGTCTCTGAAGTTGTCCCAGGGAATAGGACCTAGGTTGGTTCCAGATGGAAAGGAAAAAACGTCGGCCTGAAGAACTAGATTTACTCTGTCAGCTATGAAAAAAACTTGAGATCTTTTGGTGGATGTCGTAGCTTTCTTCTTACGTACTTCTTGGAATGGTGCAGCACGTATGTGGCTTCTAGGGTTATATTTGGAATATTAGACACAATTTTAACTGACCTACTCGTAATAATGTTCTTTATACTATCTACTGTTATGATTTTAGGCTTTCATCTCATAACTAAAATGGAAACAGAGCTAAATTCAATGTACTTTGGTTTCAGCGAAGCCGTAGTGGTTTGCACTAGCTGTGAAATATTCCATTGCATTTGGAAGAATAAATGTAGCTTTTTGTAATTGACCCTATTCACTTTGACTGTAACTTCATTGACTTCAGCAGAGGAGAAATCTGGTCCAATCTATCATACCTTTCTTATAATATTCATTTTGGGCAGAGAAGACTTTACTATCTTACTTTTTCTTGAAGGAATATCTAGCCCCTTGTAAAGAACATTACTTTAAAGTCTGATCTGTAAACAATTTGTGTGTGTCTCTTTTTATTCCTTTCAATATATTACTTACAAGAGAGTAGAGTGCTTCCTTTCCTATATATTACTAGATGATAAACTGTATCTATCATTTTCCAATTTAGTTTTGGACAATGCAGCATATAACCTTTTTTTCCCTTTCCCTTCTCTCTGTGATGTTTGAAAGAACCCTTTAAGAGAAATAACGTATAATACTATTTATAGGGTAATAATTTACTGTACGTGGTGCTGTGGCAGTGGAAGACTTTCTGTCCCCTTCTATTTTCATTTCTCTCTGGAATAAGAACACTAAACCTTCACTTTCAAGGAGCTGGAAATATCCCATATGGAAAATACCATCTTTCGTCACACATTGTGACATGTTCTGTCAAAAACCAAATTCTGGTTTGCTTAGTCAAATTGAGTAGCACTTACAGGTCACTTGTTGAGGAAGGTACTGTTCAATGTGAATAATGTTATGCTGATCCTGCATGAGGAGGGCCTGTTTCAGACATCCCTGAGCTAAATAAGAGCCAGTATAAATGTCAGCATGTTGTTCCAGCTGGCAGCCAGGTAGCGTGTTTTCTGTATCCATTTCCCTGTTTCTCAGTTTTTATGACGAAAAGCATATTTCTAAAATGGAGAGGATGACAGCATGAACTGTTTGGCATTCTGATGAGAAAAATACAGAATAGGAAGATCTAGAACCTAATCTTAAAAAAAAAGTTGCATCCTTAGGATAAGAGTAAATCAACTGTTCCAGCGGTGACCAGCGCGTGGTGCGTAGTTTAAGCTTTATGTACCAGTTCATTATCCGGTGTTGGAAAAAATGAGTATCAGTTTTATGCAGAACGCATATCAGCCTAAATTACCCAGTGTAGGCTGTGAGCTGTAGACAGTGCAATCATAATAGCTTTTCAACTGATGCATTTTTATGGCTTCAGAACATCAATCATTTTCTTACGCCTTTAATTACCATAAGGTAGTTATACTTGTGTCCATAATAGGTGCTAAACATTATGCCACTGATAGGTTTTTAACCATTCTTTTTGTTGTAGCTAGTAAACACAATATAGCAGACCATTATGAGTCCAGAACACTTTTTTTAGGTGAGTGCCATTAGGAACATTACTGCTATAAGTCCAATGACAATTTGAGCTGTATTTGCTATCTGATTGAAGTCTTCTAGGGGTTTTTTTCTGGCTTTAGGGATGAGAGAAAAGAACACTTTGGTTGCTAAACAGGCATTGCTTAATTAAGAGAAGATTATTTTTGTCCCTTTTAGAAAAAGAAAGCCTAGTTCCCAAAGTGAGAAAGAAAGGAAAAGTTGCTGCCTTTTCCACAGTACTAAATACAATATAGAAGAAAACATTGATGCTACTTATATGCTGACTATGCTGGTCAGTGCTCTAGGAATTTTTTTGACTTCATAAATTATAATTTACTCGTTTTCAGTAAAGCAATAGTTTACTTATATATAGTAGGTTCTTCACAAAGGAAGATGTGAGATTCAAAGCTCCCTTCTAATTAAAGCTGTCAGCCATGATGCAGGTAATGAGGGTGCATTTTGGCAATGCTTCCATGTCATTCCTAATGAGGATTTCAGGTTGAGGCACCTTATACCAGTCTCGTTATTGTGTGGCCTGATTAATGATTTGTCACCATTTTATTGAATATAGATAACCAGAAGCAGTGATTGTGTTTACCATGCTTGGCAACCAAGAGGTGGAGAATGTACAACTGACAAACTTGAATGTATGAGAATCTCTAGCTGTTTAATTTATGTGCATACACAAGGTTTTATCAACTCCCTGTGTATATTTTCAGCTGATGTTCTTCAAAATTGTGCACAAGTGACATGGAAATACTTAACTGCTCTACTATTGAATTTCTTTAATGCCAGCATATTCAAAATTGACTCACCCAGGGCAGTCAGTGATGTTCTAGCTGTGGAATTTCATGCATTTTATGGTAAAGAATTAACTTCCAAATCCTTTCTTAGCTTGTTTCATGTTTTCAAGATTTCTTTTCCTAGTGGTTGACCTTCTTCTGAGTTTCTGATGTTGATTACATGGCATTTATGCTGACCTTAACTAAGCTGAACATTTTCTGAAAAGGAAAAGATAGAAATGTTTCTCCATCAGCACTTACGCCAATAAAACATAGACTTGTAGTTCTTAAACATATATTATGTTTAAATTACATATGATTTCAAGAAATTATCTACTTCAAAAAAATTACATTGGATAACGAATTATGTTTACTTAATAGACCAATTTTCAAAATTATTGAAGTTTCACAGAATTAAAGCTTCCGGCTAGGAAGAGGTCACCTTGATATTTGCACTGAATATATTTCAGCCTTGGCTCCACATTTTATCATTCTTGGTGTCTTAAGTTTTCTCTTACCTCCACAATTTTTTTAATCTACTTATTTTTATTATTTGTTTTTATGACTCTTGCTGTCAACATATTTCACCGGTTTTCTACTTACTAAACAAAATGGTTCTGCCTGAATTTCATGCGTAGCCTTAATTTTCTAGCTTTTAATGTATGATCCCTGCTATTTAGGTTACTCTGTATTTATTGCTTGTTTTTGTCACTGCCTACTAAATACATTAATGTCTGTGGATCTCTAAATTTTAAGGCTCCTCTCTTCCCCTAAAATGTCAGAACTGATGATGAAACTCTTCCTCTTCCTTCACAACAAATCTAAATATCCACTAAGTAAACGGTAGGAGGTAATCATGTGCTTCAATCCAATCCTGAATTACCTGTCTATAAGTTTCAGCACTTAAGACAGTATCATCACATTAGTACACATTTGATGCAGTTATTTAAAAGATACTTTTCTTTTAAAAAACAAAACCAAAAACTACCACCACCAAAACACCCAGACAATCCCATCTAAGCACTATTTGGCTACTCCAGTTCCACCTGCTGTGAGAGTGTTCACCCTGCAGATTCCCTCGGCCACCCTGTGTCCAGGAGTCACGGCCTCCCCAGGTCTGTCAGTCTGCCTGCTTGCTAATATATTTCAATCCCAGGGAGCGTGGCTGGGAAAAAAACCCAGGTTGAAGCTGTTGAAGCCAACCCATCCCACTAGATTCTGACAAAAACAAAGGATGTTCACACAAACATTTCAGCCAGCAGGTCTGAGTGTGGAGTTAACTCCTGGGGGACAGAGATGAGCTGCTTGCAGCAGTAGCATCTCCATTTGTTAAAACTGGATATAGAAGGTGATGTTTTTCCACACTCTGAATTTGCTTTGTTAAAATTAGTGTGTGGGCTTTTTTCATTTGTTTACTGAATTTTCAAAAGTACTTCAATCCTTTTGAATCATCAGTTATTTTCAGTGTGTAGCTGCTGGTATTATCCCAGTCTTACATACACAGAACAATGAGAAAGGTATATGTGGAATCTGATGGGAACTGATAGGATACAAGATCCATATTAAAATTTCAGCACAAGAAATGTCCCAGAAGCTCACACATTCATTGTTTCCTCCTTTGACTTAGCTCTATTATTGCATGCTAGCTCTTTCTTCCAATAGTGTTCTAAGCAGTTTTGAAACTGTTTGCAAAAGCTAGTCTGACTGCTATCCTTAGCATTTTTTTTCCTCCTTCCTGCTCTTTCAATCTGTATAGAAATTTTTTTTCCCAAATTCCTATTGGAGAGGCGGTTTCTTAATTTGAGTTCATTTCCCTTCTTTTGGTGTTTGCGTGGATTCAGATAACTTGAAGCAATTAGTCTTTCTGTTCAAATTCATTTGTGTCTTAGAGGTTTAACTGTAATGTCCTTTTTGCCAAGGAATACAAATCCTCCTTCTTTGACCCTTCTAAATTTTGGAGATCCTTCTTTCATTTGGATGTCCACCACTTTTTTTTCCTCTGTTCCTAGAATACTTTTAAGTTAAATACTGAGTGCTGGATGTGTGGTAGTTTTAACAGGGCTTGATTAGTATCTGTTACAGTGTTAGTATAATTTATTTTTATTTATTCTTAACTATTTTAGCTAGTGACTGCACCTTTATTTGGTTTTTTAAATAATTGAAAGTAGTAATGTTCAGACTTTGTGGCATAGCCCTACAATCTTTCAGTCCATTATTCTTTTCCTGTCTCCAGGTAGTTACTGTAAGTTCAGTAGCTTTTATTTGCATAAGCATCAAGCTGCATGAGATTATTTTGCAAAGCTCATATATAAATATGTATAATTCAAATAGGCATAGACATTGATCTCATTGGTTTTGACTCATTAGTACTGTGAGTTTTCTTGCTTTGTTGTGGAGGTCCTTTCTTTAGCAGTTGATTTATAAAAATCAACCTTGTTTCTTATAGAATGACAGTCTGTTAGTTTTGTAAATCTAACTAGAAAAATCTAGCTAGAATTGCTTCTCCCCCACTCCCTCCCCAAAATACTTCTTTGATTGTTTTCAAACAAACTCTTATGCTGGTTTCAACAGCATAAGAACACTCATGCCTTAATTTTACATTCCCTGCCTTTTTTATACTTTTTCTGCATGTTATTGTGACTTCATTTTGCAGACTTTCAAATTGTGTGTTTCAGTGAAAGAAAAGTAGACTAGTTAGAATATTTTATGACAGAGAAATCTGTAGTAGTGTGGTGGCTTGATCTTGGCTGCCAGACCACTCAGCCACTCTCTTACTCCTCCTCCTCAGCAGGACGGGGGGTGGAAATAAGATGAAAAAGCTTGTGGATCGAGATAAAGACAGGGAGATCGCTTGCCAAATTCCATAATGGGCAAAACAAACTTGACTTGGGGAAAATTAATTTATTGCCAGTTAAAATAGGTTTGGATAGTGAGAGACAAAGGCCTTCCTTGCATCCCCTCTTTCCCAGGCTCAATGTCACCCCCAAATCCCCTACCCCCTCCTGCAGGAGGAGCTCGCGGGCTGTTTCTCACATTTTCTTTTTTTTTCTCTCCTCACCCCCGAGCCCTGTTTTTCCCTATCTAAAACCAGCTTACCTCAAGGCACCACGGGCATTGCGGAGGGTCTGGGCTGTGCCCTGCGGTGGGGCTGCTAGAGCCAGCCAGAACCGGCTGGATCTGGCTGCACCTGGCACGGGGCAGCCCCGGCCTCTCCTCACGGTGGCCCCGCAGCCCCCTTGCTGCCAGCGCCTTGACGTCTGCACACAATACAGGAGCAAAATCTTAGCCAGAGACCAGGAAATATTACGAAGTTTTAATTTAGACACGTTCTTTGCCGTCTGGTCTGCGATTGCTGCAGTGGGAGGAGGTGAGTTTGTGAAATCCCTTTTTCAGTTTTAAGGCATAGAGCCAGGAGAGGCTCTTTTCCCCCTCCGGGGGAAAGTCCTATGAGGAGAGCTGAGGTAAATCCTCTATAAATCTGCCCTAATTGCCCTAGCCAATCTAGATTTTGTCCCATACAGTGATAATTTTCCCTCCTCCATGCAGTTTTGGGGGTTTTTTTTACTGGTTTCTGTCCCCAGAGATGTGGGGAAGACTGAGCTGTGGAGGGAGGGTGGTGACTGCCTATCAATAATTCACTGAAATAATCCTGACCCTACTCAATGTTGCGGTGGTATTTTTCACAATCTGCAGACGTGCAGCTGCCGTGTTATTGCAAGCTATCTCAAATGTAATTGTATGTATAGAGAGGACCCTTTGATAAAATTAATGGAAATCACATTAGCTAAAGCTGCTGCATAAGCTCAACTCTAACACTTAATGTTTGGTTTTGATTATGCAAAAAGCTCTTTTGAACTGACCCACCTTCTTTTTGCATTTCTGCTAATTAAAGATCTTTTATTTTCCCTATTTTGTTTCAGTGCTTTATAATCAATGAGGTTTCTTTGTCCAATAAGTTTAAATGCTTCTCTGTACACCTGCTGCTTATCTACCTGGGATGTCGTGTTTCTGAGGATTAGTTGTGTTTGGCTGCGGCGTGGCATGTGGAGATCTGCCTCGGAAGTGTCATTTTCCCCAGGCATAGCGTGGGTCATCTCATGCTGAGCGTACACACAAGCTAAATTTAATAAGGTGCTGGAATAAACCACCCTTTTGCTGCCACATGTCTACGTTTACAAGGAAATTGAGGTGGGAGGTCAATTTTCACTTAAAGGCTCAGGTTGGAGATGCCTGTTTTTTTAAGTGGAGGGCTTTAAATCTCCTTTGTCTGACAGGTGGTAAGAAATTTACATTTAAATTGTCCAGATCAGCTTCTTACTTGTACTCGGTTGTTGGACAAAAAAAAATTCTTAGTCTTCCATATCCTTCACTGCTTGATCTAACCAACCATAGCATAAGCTCCTTCTTTTCAAATATGGGCATTGCTTCATCTGACTACAGTAATTGTCATTTGCACTGGCATTTCTCTTTCTCCGATATCAATTTGAATATTGTTCAAAATGACACGGAAAACATGTTTGTTGGGGTTTTTCCCCCCTGAAGAATGGCATCTTGCAAAATGAAATAATTTTCTTTTAAAGCTAGATTTACCAATGTTGGTCTAACTAGAAATGTTGATGTTTGTTACACCTTTCTAAATATTAGGAATTTGAATTACTTGCTAAAGTGGAACACATTTGCTTGTATAATGATTAAAAAAAAAAAGCCATGCTGACAACTTGTCAGAATACATGCTGAAAATGCTATTTGAAAAAGTGTTAATAAGATCTAAAGTTCATATGAAGACTAAATTGGATTTGAATTTGTGGGATTGGAAGTGCCATTAACTAGTTATTTAATTTCCTTTTTGACTGAAGTATACAAGACTCAGTAAATGCATAATTGTGAGTGAAATGCAAATTAGAGATATTAGCAGAAATCATATTTTTTAAAAATACTTGTTTGACAATTAATGCTGTGATCTTTTGGCACACTGAAGAACCTGATGACATCTGGGGTATTTTGTTGGTGAGTTACTGTTGTTGGGTTTAAAAGGCAACTGATGCTAGGGGCTGATTGTCAGTAATGAGAAGTGTTGCAATAAGGGGGTTCTAACTCAGGTATATATAATTAGCATGTGAGTGAATGAGTCCTTAAAAACAGAAAGAAGGTAGAAGAAGAGTCAATGTTTTCTAACAGATTATGATATTTTTGTATTTTACCCATTAATCATTTTTCTGTACTCTTTAGCATATGCGGACTTGCTAAGAGCATTGGAAGTATGAGATGCACAGTTGTAACCAGTCGGGTTTGCTGTAATCAGAGTTTTAAATTTCAAGTTCTTCTTATCCTTGCTTTAAACAAGTTCTCCCATTAATCCAATCCCTAAAACTCTTTCTAATCGTGTTCCTCCTTTTGTGTATATTGCTGTGATCTCGGGTAACACAACAAGCAAAAAGAGTTTTCAGTGCAGCGTTGGGAGGAAGTTTGAATAGCTGCTGGTGGCTTCCATGTAATTTTTGTTCACAAAGTTGCTGCAATACAGCCTGAAATGAAGTTAAATATCTACAGTAGATTTCTGGTTGCTGATATACATAGTAGCATAAAATCAAATAAGGTGCACTGTGACCCTTGCCGGACAAAAAGTAGGATAAGTGTTTTCAGATGGAGCTCACCTCTTGCCAGGCAAATGACTTCTACAGAAATGAAGCAGCATCTAGGCAATGAGGAAAAAATGCTTCCTCTTAAAAAATTAATGCATAAAATGTTGAGATAGTACAATGTTGTGTCAAGTCAAACATCCTGCACAAGCACTTGTTCTAGCAGTATTCACGTAGCGGGTGTTGGAAGTAGTATGAAGTGCCCTACTGTACAGTGAAGAACAGAAGCTGTTAAGCATCAAATATAAAATGCTCTCCCCTTTCTGATCCTCCAAAATGTACTGGCATTTTTGAACTCCAGATTATCTGGAAATATTTCAGTTTCGAGCTGTTGTACGTTTCCTGAATACAATAGCTGCTGGTCTGTGTGACCCTTTAGTATGGTTTATCATTGCCTGAGGCAAGAATGGAAAAAAAATCCACAGTGAATAATATACACAAACCAAGAATCAATAATGTATTTGTTAAAAAGAATCAACTAGATTAAATATGCCTCACACAGTATCTTGCTTTTTCACCCAACCTGCCCTATAACTTTTTTCCATATATGTCTTTTGGGGAAAAAAAAAAAAAAAATTTTTTTTTCCCCCCCCCCCCCCCTTTTTTTTTCTCACAAGGAGTAAGTATATGTCGTTTCAGCCGATTTTCTTTATGTGCTCTTAGGAAATCTTTGATTTCCCTTAGAGAGGAGATAAGAACTGCGCTTCAGTAGAAATAATGTCAGATTGTTTTGTTTGTTCTTGTACGTGTACGGCCTTCACCAACTACTCTGTTGGTTTTAGATAATCCAGCTAGGTCTTTGGGTTGCATCTGTCAGAGCAATTGAATGTGGTGGAAGTGATTTAAAGGATAGAGCTGGGCTGGCAATGCTGTCTGTTTTTTTAATGTGACTTTGTATTTTTGTCCATTGCCTATGTATGTTTTATTCCTCCAAAGTTTCTCAGACTTTTTATACCGTCATCTCCCTTTGTTTTGCTGTGGTAGCTTGTCTTCCCTCACGTCCCTTCTATACATGTGTATCCCCAAGTCCTTGTACTTGTAACTCGTGTCACAATGTGCTGCCTATTCTAGTCAAAATACTGAAAGCTCCAGCAAAGCCAACAGCCCTGATACTGTCTCTGCCAGTTTCAGCCCTTCTCCTCAAAACCCTGCACCTTATCTTGCAGCAAGAGGTCCTGTGTTCCCTGCCTCTCCTCCTCTTCCTCCACCCCAACCTGCTGCACTTCAGTATGCTTTCCCGGTTCCCACTGTCTGCACAAAGATCCTGTCAGTAAGAAGAGCGAGCCTCTCATAGCTATTTCTCCCCCTGGCCAGGCTGTAGTGGCAGATGTGTTAATAGGCATCAGGGACTCAGCAAGGAGAGGCACATTGAGAATATCTCAACTTCAGGCGAGCCTTCAATTAGAGCTTGCAATCAATTGCAAAATGCATTTCCATAGGGAAGAGGCTTTATGAGGTCCAGGATTGTTACTTTATTCCTATTGCTGAACAGCAGATCTCTGGATGCTTAGGCTTCCCTCAGAGCTTAGAAGCACTGTGTGTTAAGGAGGGCCTGGGATAGTGTCAGTAAAGGATAAGCATCACTGCATTGGACCACATTTTTTAGAAAAACTACAAGTTTCAAGTGGAATTCAGAGTGTTGGGGTGTGGGGAGGTTTGTTTGTTTTCTATCTCTTGCAGCATTAGCAAGGGACTTCAGGAAAGTAGGACTGATCCCCTACACATTGCTTTAGTTGAGAACAACAAAGCATTTTTATTTAAATCAGTGGGTAAAATAAATGTTTAACCTTGTTGGAATTGTAACTACAATGAAGCCAATACCCCATTGCTGTTCAATTCAGTGTATGATGGGACATTTCACAGTTGACTAGTGCTTTACACTTTGTTTCAAATTACTTTTGCCGTATTATGTTGCCACCCTAAAAAACCAACTTGCTTGCTATATATGGATAAGTAGAAGATGAAATACTCTGCATTAAGGAGCTCATGTACACTTTGAAACCTCTTTTCAATTAATGTTTCTCTGTAGAACACTCGTTTCTGGAATAGCAATTCTGGATATGGTGTAGAGTGTTTTAATAAGAATGATGTAGTTGAGGTCATGAACAGCTGTATACGTATGTCTAAATGGCTGTGTAATTTATGCAGACATGGCATATGCAGTCTCATAGGTAGATTTTATAATTGCAAAAACTACCTGTGTAAGTATATCTTTCACTTGCATTTGCATTGTATATGCTTTCTCTTACCATATGAGAATGCTAATTGCCAGAGTAGTGAGATCTTTTTTCCCTTTCAGTGTTGTAGTGGTATCTTTCTGCTGTTTCTCCTATTATGCTCAGCTTGAAGCCTTAATGTTCCACATGGGCATTAGAAATTCCCTGACAGACAGAACAGCTCCGTCACACAGCACAGTAAACAGCACAGCTATGAAGCAGCTTGCTTCCCAGACAGTCTCTGAGTATTGCTTGCTATATTTTTTTACAAGACCATTAGAGAACCCATTTATCCATGATGTGGTCTCCCTGCAAGCATACTCCCTATAAATACTGGAAAAAGAATGAAACCAAAATTTTGACTTATAAAAATCTACTGACTGCTGCAGAAAAGTGAAATTCATGCAAATGCGCAGCTCTCCTGCAGAATCGCAGTATAATTCCTTCTGCAACAAGGTACTGATAGGGTGCTCTATTCCTCTTCAGCAGTCTAACTGTAAATGCATTTTCAGTAAAACAACTTTTTTTTTTTTTCTTTCCTCCTAATGCTAATAAATATCAAACAGCTTGGTAAACTTGAAATCTACTTTTTCTGTAGTGGAATCCTAAGACTTATTAGTGCAAGCCTTTATCTGCTCACATGACCTAAATAATTACAGTATATGTCTGTATTCAGCTGACACTTTTAACACAATTATATGGCAGGTATTTTTCCGATTTTATCAATGTAATAGTATGTGAAGTGAAGCATGGTATGACATCATGTGTTTCAGAGAAACAGCAGTGACATGGTTTTTCCTGCATCTCAGCCACCTTCTTCTTTGTAACTGACCTCTTTGACTGCAGCCATAAGCCAAGTCCAGATTTGCAACTCGTACAGAAAAAGCGGCTGAGTTGTAGTTGATGAAGGTGGGTTGCCGTACTGATCAGAAAAAGAGACCACTGTCAGTCAGCACAGCAGTGAACGCACACTGGGCACCTTTTCTGACAAGCTGAGGCTGAGCCAGCCCTGTTGTCAAGAGAGTCAGTGCATCTTGGCCTGCAACTTGTCTTGGTTTTGCTGACTTGCATGAGATTTATAATGTGCCCTGGTGCCAGCATTGACCCTGGTTGACTTAACCAGGGATCACCCAGTGCACTTCTGTGGCTGAAGAAGGGCTCTCCGTCATTTCAGTACTCTACCTGCTTTGTGTCACTGTATCATAGCAGAGACATTCTGTTTCTTGCATTAGTTGTTAGATGCTTCTTTTGGGTTTCTTTATTAACCATATTCTACCAGCTGCCTCTTTATCATGTCAGCGGTTGAATGCAATTGGCAATCATTCTTCAGGAACTGTATGTATTTTTCTGTTGCTGCTGAATTTTTTCACTCAAGGAAAATGAAAAGGTATGTTCCTTGCTTGAGAGGAATTGAGATAGAATGATTCCTTCAGAAGAATTGTTTTCTTTATGCATTTTGAAAATCTCTCATTCTCCTTTGACATTTTATATGCATGCTAATTAATTAGCATAGTCTATGAAGGATACAGTGAATATCTGCAGCTTGCTTTCTTGGGGTAACTGGGGTAACAGAAAGGTTACTGGCTTTTCACAGTACTTAATTTCACTGTCTTTCTGAGAGTTACTGTTTGAGTGGACAGAAAATAAGGTTTTCTCTGGCTGAATGAGTTCAATAAGGCAAGGTAGGTTATTTAGTAGAAGATTCATAGCTCTTCTGTTTAGTCTTCAATTCAGCTGATCCAAATGAGGGCACTTCCTTTCCGGGTTGTGAGTGTCCACAACAATGATCAAGCTAGCAACTTGTCAGCTTGTTTATCCAATCACCACATGACCATGGTTATTAGAAAAAAAGAAAAAAAAAAAAGGGGGGGGGGGGGGGGGGCACCGGGGGGGGGGGGAAAAAAGCTCAAGGGTAGCAACAACCTAAGCTTGTTGGTAGAATACTACCATCTCTTCTTCCAAACACACCAGATTTACCATGGTAATGGGAATCAACCTAGTGAATTCATTTTGACTACTGAAATATATCTTTGACAAGATGATTATATGGGATCAGTAGCAAGATTATACTGCTAGGTTCACAGCTGAAGGACAAGTGAATGTATTGAGTTAACCCTACCTCAGGCATGCTGGGCTGTGCATCTCATTTGTTTGCTTTTATTGTCGTAAAGTGATATGGCTGAAGTGTGATGATTAGTGTGTTCTCAATAGCTAGCCTTAACCCACATGACCATAATGAATCGCAGTTATTCACGTCTGTTGTGATTCAGAAAGCATTTGTAGCACCAGTAATAATATTGGGGTTTAGAACATATATGGAATAAATGCTTAGTGCCTTTTTTCTTTTCTTCTTTTTTTTTTTTTTTTTTTTGTTTAATACACAAACCTGGGAAATGTCTTTATTTTCTACACCATCGGGTGCTGATGATTGCCACATAGCAAATACTTGATGCATGGTGGAAATACCCTGTCATACTGACTGCAGAGAGGGCCTTTGGTACACTTTCACAGTTTAAAAATGTGACTGTTGAGCTACTATTTGAAGAGCATCCTTTGTATGTTATTAAACATCATTGACAAATATATAAACTAAATAAATGGAAGTTATTACATTTTGACAGTCATGTTGATTAAACAATGGGACTCGGGTTTGAATTTTAGAACACAGGAACAGTCTGCAAAATGTTGCATCTTGATATACGCACAAACATGCCAGTGTAGATTTTTTTCTGAGAAAGTATGAGAAACACATAATGAGTATTTGTGTTGATGTGCATTTGGTTCTTTTCATGATTTGCTTCAAAGTGAAGCCATTAAAACTGGCAAATAAGAATATTAAGATTGTGATGAGCCTTTCAGAAACCTTAGGGAAGGGAGCATATTTTAAATGAATAAAAACCTGTCTATTACATAGGGTGTGGTAACAAAAAAAGATGCAGACCTTTTTTTACCAAGATGAGTTGATTTACAGAAAACATTGGGCATCTCGCTTAAACTGACAAATTATAACACCTCTGCAGCTACTGAAGTGATTTTCTGGATTGACATTTGCTTGTTTGTATTATAACCTAACTGATACAATCTGTTATCATTATCTTCAGCTATATCGTATTAAAGGTTGATTATTTAGTACTTATGTTTTGTTAATGGGCTTTTCATGGGGAGGTGGCATTACCTGCTTGTAAATTAGACATTTTTAATAAGATGCAACATTGGATTGAGCACAGTAAAAGAGACAGATAAAGCTACCAGTGTCTCCATACAATTTGGGAGCCCCTTAAATAGATTTCTGTTAATTTTATCTCACAAAATCCTTCTTGCGCTGTTATTCATTGAAGAACTTCTAGTATATATTTTTCAGATACTGCACAGACAAATTAGGCGTATGGTAACAGACACTCACAAAAGTGTGAATGTTTCTCTGCTAAATCCCCCACGCACAAAAGGCTGAGCATTTACACTAGAGTGTCTAACAACAGGGAATTCATTGCATATTTTCCATACATTGGTGAAACAGGGGAACTTATATTCTTACCAGTTGCTTTCCATGAATAAATACAAAATGTAAGGGGAATTTAAACCTGTATCTCTGCAGTTACTATCTTTCTCAGTCCTCCACGTTCTCCTCTTCTAAAATAGTACATTTATTTAATATCAAATATTTCAGAATAATTCTGCCAGATCTTATCATGTCTTCTCTGGAAAATTATGGCCACGATGACTGCGAGAACTTGCCCAGTGTACTGCTTGTTTCAGCAGCCATTTCTCAGGTTAGTGTTACAATTTCCAGGAATAAGGTGGTAAAGTCCTAGAAAGAGGTGTGGAAGCTCATAAGTTTGAAGACCTTTTAAAGTTTTCATAGGCTGTCACTGTGGGTAGTATCTGTGCCAGGACATGCCAAAAGCAGTAGAGTTCAGATGAGGTATATTTTCTGTGATGGTAGTAGGATGGAGTTTTTGTAGTGGGGAGTATGAAGGCATAGTCATTCATGTTAGGGAGTGAATGTAGTAGTGTATACATCTATTAGCAACACACAAAGAGGAGGAGAGGAAGTTTCAAAGTTTGGCTGTGGCTTGGCTGATGCTGGTACCCAAGTCAGTGTTAAAGCTGGCAGTGACTTTTCTAAAGGTGTATACAAAGGCAGCTGTCCTGTCTAGAGTGACAGTTTAGCTGTGAAGCAACTGGACAAAGACGTGAGAGTTTTCATAACAGTTTCTAAGCAAATTACAAAGATTTTGGAGTATCAAGTGTTTCTGGAGACACAGATGCAATACAGCCTTTTCCCATATGGTCAGAGGGACAGGCACGTGGAGATGGTCAACACTGACATACTTCCAGAGTCGGTAGTGTTGAACAAGCAGAGCAAAGCTCAGCCCAGGCCATGTATGCACATGGGATCTCTCCTTTATCTACCACGTCTTTCTGATCATGCAGGACTTTCTGCACACCCTCATTCCTACTGACTTGTCAGGCTTGCTCCCACTGTGGCATCAGCTGTAACAAATAAAACTGTACTTTAAAGGAGAGTTCCTGAACTGATTGGGGCACAAGAGGTGGTGGCTAGGATTTGCGGTACTTGAAGGGTTGGGAGTAGATCCTGGTAATAGATGGTCAGATGTGATTAGCGGGTACTGCAAAATGCAGAGGGCTGCAGTAAAATTCCCACTTGCTGAAGCAGCTCTTCAGGAACCAAAGGTAGCCTGCACCATTTTTGTGGTATAGCAGGATTTGTTGCCAAAATGTTGTCTGCCACTGGAGGATGTAGGAAGCCCAGTTCAAGTTAGAGGCCTGTGTGTATAGGTAGGTACACGCTTCACCCCACACCTATCCATGACATACAACCTGCCAACCCTTCTCTTTTCTCCAGCCAGATAAACCCAGTGAAGTCCTACGGAGGCACTGCTTGCCTGTACCTTATGGCTAACGCTTCTTTGCCTTTTTGTGCCCTTGTCCTTTTCAGTATTCTGGAGGAGCACTCACTGCAGTAACATGGGCCAGTGTCACTCTTATTACTTTACCTGTTTTATCTTTTGTGAAATTGAGCCTTTAGCCAGAATTGCCTGAGCTGCTGCTCCAGCAGTTGGTTAACTGTGAGGCTCCTCGAGCTCATTTCTCTCAAGTAATTTGATTCCCACGTGCTCACTGAGATTGCTTTTTTGCTGAAAGGAAAGTAGGGAAGGGGGATGGGTGCATGTATGGGAGCAGACCAGAAATACTATGGCAGACAAATGTAGTTTAGAGATAAAAACAAGACAAAAACGTGTTTAAAAAGATCCCATCTCACTTTATCTCCCTTTAACCCAGTCCTGTAAACCAAAATGTTTTTCTGTTTGAGAATCAGAAACACAGGGTCTTTTGTGCTGGTGTAGGGTATGGAACAGGAGACTAAATTCCATCCTGCTTCTGCATAAAGCCAATAAGGTAATCCTTTCATTAAAATTACCAAAAATGTGTGTAAAATACAAATTAGGTTTTGAGGGGGAGATAAGATGTCATAAAAGACTTCCATAGATTTCAAGATATTTTCTGAAATCATACACAGAATTAAAGGCTTTTTATTTTGGTTGCTGAACTATTTCCTTTACATTGTGGTTACTTAGGAGTAATTGAACACCAGTTTTCTAGATAAGCTTCTATTTAAGATGGTTAGTATGACAGCAGTTTTCTAAATAATGTACAATTTATGGAGAGATTCTATAAAATCATCGGGGCTTTATCACAGTTTTGGGCAAATACCCTGCTGCAAGGGAGTGAAAAACAAGCCTGAAAAGTTAATCTTGCTGGAGGGAGAATTGTTCTAAAAATAAACCATTCAGTACGTAAACAATGGTGTATCAGTTGTCTGAAATATGCATTTGTCCCTCTGCATGGCGTTCATTGTATGTCCAGGCAGATCTACCACACTCAGGGTACAGAATTTCTATGTTACAAAGTCCCATTTTGTTAGATAGAATATTACTAATTTGAGCAGACGGTCTGCTTAGAGGTCTGTTATTTTACATGATGAAAATGAGGCTGTTGGAAGTGCCTGCTTTGGGTTTTGTTAGTGCTCATTAGTTTGTGTCACAAGAAATATGCCTTGATGATATCAGCAGTGTTATTAAATGTCCTAAGAATATATTTTCCCAGCAGCAGTGGATGGTATTCACAGTAACACTTGTAGGATCTTAGCTAATTTTCCATCTTGGACCTGGAAAAAAAATTTCAAAAAATTTAAAAATATACTTTATTGAGAAATGTGTGTAAAGGAAACACATGCTGAATGTCAGTATTACCCCAAACATTGACTCTTTTACTTGCTAGTCTTGCTGGATAGTTGTCATCTATCTCTTCAAAACAGTACACATGCTGCTGGACAAAATCATGGCAGAGTCCAGGGAGTAATGTTTTGGGGATGTGACTCAGGGTGGAAGGATTTTGTTGGGTTTTTTTTTTCTAATCTAGCAGTGCACAAGTCCTGAAAAAGGGTTAAAGAAGATGCGAGTCTGGAGGATAACGTGCCAGGTCAAAAAGCTGGACACATCTACTAATTTTTGCAGTGTCTGCATTTCAGTTTATGGTGCAAGGGTGATGTATGATCTAAAAAAGGCTATATGTACACAGCTGTATGCCAAATTTCATGACTGTTTCTGTCTAGCCCCGTTGCTTCCTTGTATGCTGTGCCTGCAGCTCCACCTCTTCAAAGACTGTTCTATTAATCTAACCTACTGAGAGCTATTCGTACAGCTTATGGGTTTTTATTTTTAAATCCTCACAAAAATGATTTGCTGCCCTCAAGTTAGGAATTTAAAGGAAAATTAAATTAAGGCTGCCTAAGTAATGAAAGCTTCTTTAGATTTGATAGATAGAGACCATCAAAGCAAAAAGTCTGTATCCCTGGAAAGATTTCTGATATTGTTTAGTGCTGGGGGGAGTTACTATTGCTAGTATATCATGCAACATCAGGCTTTAAATTCATACGCTTATGCTTCATGAATTCCTTAATTTCCAAAGTTGTTCATTATGTTTTAGGTCATAAATTAAGAGATTTCTAACTCAACCATTTCTATCCTTATAAGGCCTATGGCACTGGGGTCATAGTGTTGTATAGTTTTGCTGACAGATGCATTAAAGAAAGCAAGCCTTAAGAAACGTCTGATTTTTTTCTTGCATGCCATGAAATGTAAGCCTAGTATTTGTTACTGTGATATATGCGATACATTGTTGCCTGCCTAGTATGACACATGTATAGCTCTCTATTGCTTCTATATTTCCTGAGCAGTGGAGCTTTCCCAACAAGAGTTGAAAAACAAAAAAAATCCCATAAAACATCACTGGCCCTATTTTCAATTTGTTTAACTGGGGGGGGAAGTAATTGGTGTAACCTAAAACCTTTATACAAACCTGTGAAGAAGGGAGTTGACCAGCTGTAATCCCAAAATAGTCCAGAAAATGGTGTGGGGGGTGGAAATCCAGATTTTTGTTTTCTTATATGTGTAGAAAAATGTATGCCTTTTGTTTATCTCTCATTTCTTCTCTCTTTAGGTTTTCCAAATGAGCCTGCTGCTGTCATTGCCCTTAACACTATTAAGGAGTGGTTAAGCAAGAATCATAATGAGGTATGGAATAAAATAGAAATTTCCCAAATTTCTGTTTAAGGTTATGGTCTTTGACTCCAGAACTGTGAAACTAATAAACATAGGCTTGAGCCTCAAAGTCTTCTATTATTTCGTCTTAAGACCAGTGAAATCGGGTCAGGACAATATAGCCAAGGGAGGATTGTTATCTATAAAAGCTACACTGGAGTTGAAGGGAAATACCTTTGTTTGAAACCATACTGTGCATTTCCTGTGCATTGTAGTCTTTCCTGGCAAAGTAAAAGACTATTCTCTTCCTAAACTGTTTCTGAGCATCAGAGTTTTCATGTAATATTGAGGAGATTCTTGGAAAGGAAATGTATGTTACAGTTGTCAGTGAAAACAGCCACCAAAGGTCGGTGGCGTTCTAGAGGTCACTTTACAGTAAAGAGCTGTATGATAATATTTTCTGGTTTCATAAATTTTTGGTTTGCTTACAGTTAAGTGTTCATTTTCCCTGGAACACTCACTAAATATGATACAACTGTGAATCTTTAACGGGACTGGTTGTCTTCCAGTAACAATGTGATGGTGATTATGCTTAAAAGACAAAAAAAATGCTTTCAACAGAATGATCTCCATATCTCCCCTTTCTAGTTTTTGTCTTTTCTCTGTTTTGAGTTCTTAGCAGGCTGATAGTTCCTAGTGTTGAGTTGGAGAAATGCAACAAAGAAGTGACAGAGCAAATAAAACAATCATGATGTGTCTGTTTCCTCATGATGACAGCCAGCAGATTTCAGACGGCTAGAGTTGTTCAGTATTTTTGTCTGAAAGTATTTGACAAAGCATCCAGTGGAGAAGCACTGGATACAGGGACATAATTAGTAGTATTTCTCCTCTAGCAATATATTCAGGGGGCCTTTTTCTCACAAGAATCTGATATGTGAGGGTATGAATTTAGCAGTTTTATGTGGTATGTTTTGGTTTTTACCAACTTTGAACTGAAAGGAAATACTACGATGCGATTTGAATGGTAAGTTGAGGTTTTAAAACCTGAAGGTACACTAAGGATTGCATACATGTTTGGACACTGGTTCTTTGTAGCACTGAGCACTTGGTAGCTTCCTGTGACTTAGAGATCTGAGCAGTGAAGCAGGAGTTGTGGATGGATGGTCTTCAGTCTTCGTTAACACACTAGGTGCCTAAGTATCATCAGCCTAGCTCTAGGCTTACATTTTGGGAATCTAGTCTGTTAGTATGTAATTTTAACCCTTAAGTGTAAGGCTAGAAGGTCTATGTATGTGCTGCTTCGCCATCTTAAAATTTCTCTTAGTTGCAATTTTACCACATAATTTAAAAAATAGGCTAAAAATCTTTTTTTTATGCTCCAGAAGTAAGCTTTTCTTCCTCAAAGGCTGAGTATGTATTGTATATACACCCCTTAATTACTTTTCTCTTAGTGGTGTTACAAAAAACCTGACTTCATTTGGTAGACTGCCTATCAAAAGTGTAGAAGTTTTCTCAATGAACGCTATTTTCTGAGGTATTTTGCTCTATGGTTCAGCCATTGCTTCTCAACTATAAGACAACTTCCACTTTCAATGCACTTTGAGTCTTCCCTTTTTCTCCTTTTTTCTGCTTCTGGCCTGGAAACTCATATGCCCTGCTTGTCACCTTTCCCTCTTTCTTTCAGTTAGTGTGTTGCTTCCACGTTTTTCTGGTTCCCTCCATAGACTTCAAATGAGTTCTTGCCCTTGTTCTTGGAAAGCTCCAGGTCTGTTTTGGAAGAAGACTGGAGGTTCATAGCAGTTAGTGATTGAAGTGACAGTGTTTGTCATATATGTTCATGACTCTTATCTGAGTTATAATAATTTTTTTATGTATTTTGACCTGTGTTTGCAAAATGCCACTGTATTTATTTTTTTTTATGGTGCACGCAGATCAGTGTAAACTATGAACACTGAATATGCATGATTCCTTCTTTCTCACTCTCTGTAACAAATTCCCTTCTAATTCTTGGCCTCCTTGGCTGCCTAGCTCTATACTGCCTGTCTTGTTCCCCACAAACTCCAATTTAATCTGAATTCTTTTTAAATAAGTAGCTGTAGTTTACAATGTTTGGACAGTGGAAGGAGCCCAGGCTATCCTGACTACAAAACAATTGTTAAGAGTTATCCTACTGATTTTACATCACAGCTGTTTTTTGAATTTGGACTAGTATAGCTAGTAGTTGTTATATTAAATGTTTCCCAACTTCCTGAATCCCACATTCACCAAGTTGAGGTCCCATGCTATTTGATGCACTTGAAGACGTACGTATGATGCGTTTGATGCAATTAATACATATTAATACATATCTGTGAATATGACAATGCAGAGCTAATCCCCAAGAGCTTTTGTTCGTTTTTGAAGGGAGTACTAGATTTCAGTCTAGATACGTTTTGAGGGTCCAGTTATACATAGCTTTGTACTTTCTTGTACAAAGCTTTCCCTCTTCGTAAGGTTTTTCTGCAACCTACTGGCTTGAGTTTGAGACTATAGCATACTAGCATGTCTTACATGTCATAAACAGGTCAGCAGCAAAATAAAAATACTTAACAATTCTGTTGAAGGTAGCAGTAACTTATGCAGTGAAAGGCATCTTTGAGAAGCATAGTTTTGGGGTTGCTGTCACTTAATGCATATTGGCAAGGTGACCGTAGTTCATCTGGTTTAAATGAATTGACGTAGCTTTGTGCCAGGTGTCAATCTGATCCATTTTATATTGTGTACACTTACTCCTTTGGATTAGATTTTGGGCTTTGAGTAGTAATATTATACATCACCCAAACTTTTCCCAAAAGTACCTCATCATACAGCAACGGAAATGAAAGGGACTTTCTGTATCTCAACAATATAGCCTCCCCTTACTGCAGATAACTGTATGATATAGTCCTTTCTATAAACTTCTTTCATAAAGATAGAGCAATTCCCACTACACCCACTGGATATTTAAATTCACATGTTCTAATCCAGGAGCAAAACCTCTAATGATTTGCCACGAGGCCAACTTTTCAGAGGGCTGCCCATGTTTCACTCCTGTTATCACTAACCAGAACCACTCCCCTGACACTGGCTGTGCTGTCAAAATGAGTCAGTGTGTCCTGCTAACAGCCTCTCCTGAACAAAAGAGGCCTCCTGCACTTGGCTCTGCCAGAGTTAAATGACTCAGTCTGTTTCTTCCCTTCGTTCCTTTTTGTGCAATCTGCCTTGCCTTTGAGAAGGTTCTGCTCCTTTAGTCCCAGACATGTTTGGCAGCCAGTTATCCCCTTGGTATGTTTGGTCCTGGTTGTCCTAACTAAGATCTCAAACTCTTTGAGTGTAGAATGTGATTTGATGGAATGAATTCAAGAAGTTTTAGTGCAAGATAGAGACCAAAATGATAGCCTGCTCACTAGGAAATTTGCCTACACAACAGTACACTTTGCAAAAACAGATTGGTGAATAAGATGGAAACCTGACAAATTTGTAAGTCTTTTGTTGTGCTCTACAGCAGCAGTGTCTTATCTGCCTTCCTGCATCCCAGGAAACTGTGACAAATTTGTGAAAGATAAGGCAATATTGTTGTTTTTTCCTCTCTACCTTCCTGTAGTACTTCTCTCCTTTTATGCTATAATGAAGATTTTATCCACACTGATATTAATTCAAAATATAAATATATCAGTGGCTATATTCCTTAGTCAGCCTGGGGGCCTGAAAATATAACCTAAATGATTCCATTCTTGCAAGCTGTGTTAGAGTCCTACGAAGTTCTCCATCATAGTATTTACAAGAAAAGTGATTTGCATTTAATAAAAGGTTTTCTTATCCAAGTCCATGGTTGTGCTTGACCCCTCAGGTGTTTGCATTAAAACTTATTAGCATGCTTAACTCCAGTGTCGCTCAGATGAATGTCTCATTACCATGCGAATGGCATTAGCTCCTTTCTGAGGTTAATTGTTACAAAGCAACACAGAGAGCGATCTATTGTAATTTACTGAACACAGAACACCAGCTTAGGCAGGGCAGCAGCCATCATAGTCTAGCAGCCTAAAACTTAACTACATAAAGTCCACTAGGGAAAACAACAGCATTGTAAGTAATGGTTTGGACTTAGTTGTATATAACATGCATCACTGTTCTGGTCTTGAAATGCAACTCTTAGTCACACTAATTTGTGGCCATGTTTTACACCAAGGTCTGCTGACTTGCAGCCAGAGGGCGAATCTAGTTTAGAAGCTGGTAAATGGTGTTATACTGTAAATGTAGAAATCCCTTGGAGCAAACTCACAAGAATGGCCACAGTCAGCAGTACTGGTTAATTTACTGCAGACCACCTAGGCTATCTCTTTAGCAAACTGCATTTTCACATTTCACAAAGTGCTTTAGAGGTTTAATAGAATTCTTCAGAGCACAAAATAGAATTGGATCCCATCCTTTAGGAAATTATACACTGGGATTCATTTAAAAATGCACATTAAGCCCTTTGAACAGTTCAGAATGCTTCTTTGTGGGATAATTTGGCAAGGCTTGAGATATTGCCACCTGATTTCCCATAATGGTATCACAAAAGAATTGTGACACCTTTAAATACTGGACCCCCCTACATTTTTGGGGGCAGTGGGGAGAGGGTTGTGTTTGGGTTTTTTTGGTGGTTATCTTCAAACATTTGCAACATTAGAAATTGTTATTTGCTTTTACTTCAGTACCATGCTATGTTTCTCAGAAGGGTGAAAAATAAAAAATGCTCACTGTATGCCTTACCTTATGTTAGTGACATGAAAAGCCTCAGGACTTTTTCACTGCCCAAGAAAAGACTTTAATTTAACAGCACATTTAGTTCAAAGTATTGTTCTTTCTCTTGCACAATATCTCACAACATTTATTACGCACCCCAGCAGAACAACAACCAGGAAAGTGCGATTGCAATATACGTTCCATCAAAATAATTGATGCAGATTAAAAGCACATAAATGGAAAATAAATCAATACATTCCTGATTCCTTTTCATTAGAATCATTACTGAAGAGAGACTTTTTCTTATTTTGCCTGAAGTACATGGGATTTAGGTCCCTGTGTTTTTTAGCAAGTAGTTATGCATCATCCCACTGCCAAAAAAATTTTGTATGTTTCCAGCAAAACAGGATGAGCAAAATCTTGCTACAGCTGAAATTAGTGGAACTCGTTTTTTGGGGGAGGTTGGGGTGGGGGCAGGATCACACTTGCTATACTCTTCATGATAAAAATTTTCAGGAGGAAACACCTGGCTTGTCAAGTTAGGCACACCACAACATGGGTGCTCTGCACCTGTGCTTCATATTGTACTGTGCTTCATCCAAATCATGGTGATATTTTCCACTACTGAGATAATTAAAGTGGAATTACCTTTCCTGTGCACTGATTCCCGTATGGACTTCTGCCTTCGTAGCATGCAGGGATTGGGCTGGCCTTGCCTCGTCAGCAGGAGCTGTGGGTGTATGAGAGCAGGGAAAGCTGGGGAAATGCTCCCTGCAACAGGACCGTGGATGTGACTGGAGGGGCTTTTATCCTGCTGATAAAACCTGCGTGAGCAATTGAGTTACTAGGGATGGGGAGGGTATGTAGAAATTTGAGGAAGGGAAGATCTGTGATGAGAAAGCAGAGCTTCAGGGATTATACTGTCTTCCTTGTCCTCAGGGAGCTCAGTGCCCTGATGCTATGGTAAGCAGGTGGTGTCTCCTGGTCAGGATGGGCCAGAGCAAGGCAGTGAGGGAGCAGCTTCCTCAAGTGTAAGATGCAGCTGAGAGGTCCAGCAGGACTTCAACCAGCTGCGCTGTATGTTGGCCTCCCAGGCCTAAGCCTGCTTGAGACAGCTCAAAAAGTTATTGTTGCTGAAATAAATAGAGCACTGGTCTTAGGTGCCTGAGGGAGGACAGGACTGCTGCATGGGCTGACAGATATGTCACAGGACCCACAGGAGAGCCATTGGCCTCCAGAGGGATATCTGTGTGCCAGGCAGGATATCGCAAGCACCTAAAATGGCGCTTGGTACTGGAGCCTAGTTTGGAGAGAGGTCGATGTCCTGCTGGACAGCCACTGCCTGGGAGGACAGAGCAAAGGGAGTTGCCACTGTTCTCTATTGCACAAGGCAGGGTAGTGCAGGTGTGCCTCAGCGAGTGTTTAAAAGCACTAGAGCTTTATTTTGGGTTAAACTAACATGATCACAACTTTGTGTCATGTGTAGCTCTCTGCAGGTAAGCATGGCACCCCATGGTATCCATTTGGGTACCACATTAAGTCTGGCAGTATCTATGCTATGCAGTGTTATGTTACATAGGCATATACCTAGCAGGTGTAAGACAGCAGGGTAGGAACATTTCTCATGTCCTTCCCTTCAAAATCGGGTCGGGCAGCTAACGAAAAGTTGCTTTTACCTCCTGAGCCCATGAAAACATCAGGGCAACCCAATTCACTATTTCTGCAGACTGCCTGAAAGATCATTTCATTATTAATTTTTTGTTGTTGTTTTTAATATCTTCCCCCCTCCTTTTGGTGGTCTTGGCAACTTAATTTTGGCTCTTCATCTTCAGAGGCAATTAAACAAAGTGGCATCTTGAGATGAGGTCTTGTCTTTATCTCTACGGAAGGGTGCAGATGGAGACAGTGTGTCTTGGAAAATGTTGTCTGATGCAGTTTGCTTTAACGTAACCTCAGTTATATTCCCCTAGGCAGAGCAGCTATGTTTCTACGTTTATTCCAAAAAGGAGTGGAGTAGCTAGCTGACAATATTTAATTAATGAAAGCAATTATTTAAAAAAAACCCAAACCCTAATGCAAAAAACTCCCCCTAAGACAGTATTACTTTTATTTTTGCTTGGGTAGTTTTCATGCTTACAGTTTCACAGTTGTCAACAAAACTAGGTGTAATTTTGAAAAAAGTATATGTATTTATGCCTAAGGTGATATCTTCTATGGCAAGTTTGGGCCTGCAGTGACATGTATTTATTTTAAAGTATATTTATTACTCAGAAATAAAGCTCTGAAAATACAAGTTTCGATTGAAGCCACTGACAGATCCTCAAGGACAGTAAGGGTGCTGATAAAAATTCAGATGGCTATTTTGGTAGCTCTTATATGCCAGTATCATTTGATTAACATAATCTCCTCCCCTCCCCCAGCAACATTCTCTTGGGTAGGTTAAAAAATGATGTCCTTTCTATTTCTGCATTCTAATTAGGTGGTAATCATATGCTGCTCTGATTGAAATGAAAATCAGCCATCATGCCACTGTCATCTAGCTGAAGTCGAGGAAAAAATGCTTTTCAACTTGTACAAAATTAAAATGATTTACTTGCTTTGTGTAGCTGCTCTCTCACTGGACTCAAAGAGATTCACTGCTGTCCCCAAAGCCCAAACCTAACTATCATCCCAACAGACAAGTCATTTTCTGAAATGATAAGTAAGCTGCCAAGGCAGCAATGCTTTCTTATATATTCTTCAGACTGCTATTTAGGTAGAAGGCTGATAAAGCAAAGCAAAGCCCATATTCATTACACATGATACTTTATTAAAGTTAAAAAGCTTTTGTAATTTTTGATACAGCTATTGAGAGAAAGGCAGGAAGGCATCCTTCTTGGAAAGATATGTTAAAACTCTTGATTGCTGTGAATGTTCCATGTGACCGATGTCCCATGTGACTGGTTTCTGAGTTACTCATTTGTGACCCAAATAAAAATTGGGGGGGGGGGAGGAAACATGGCTTCCTGTCAGCCATTCCTCCTAAAATTTGCTGAGGATCAAGGAAATCCACTTCTGTGCATAGTGTAGATGTCTTCAATAAATATATCTTTGCAAAGGTTTATATACACTTAGTGTACTGCATAAATAATGACTCCTGTAACTCCATTACAGCTAATGAGTGTCACTAATACAAGACAGGTCTCCGCATGCAATTTGTCAAAGCATTTATTCTTTTTATCCTTACAATTTAATGGCAGTTATGATAACAGGAATGTGAATAGCTTCTATAGGTGTGTAGCTAAATTAACAAAATTGTCACTAGTTTAGGGGTGAGATTTGTCTTGTTTCTTCGATTTTTTTTTCCTCCTGATACATGTACGTTTGGAGGGGCCTGGGTACTGTAGTGAGCTGTGTGAAAAGACCTTGAAAAACAAAAAGAAACAATATTACTTTTTTTTTCTTTCCTGTTACTTCTTGCATGACAAAAAGCATCATGATAACGTACCTTTATTTCAGTGCTGGCTTTCAGCCAGAAATTCCAATAATTTCAACTGGCTTGTCAAATCAGCCCAACGCAGAAGAGGTCCAGCCTTCGTTTTGGGAAGATTCAGTTATCGTTGCTACCCTTCTGGAGACTCTTTTCTTATAATCGGCTTGTGCTCCTCACCCCATGGGTACATAGGAATAAATAGACAAAGAAAAGAGGAATAGCCATCCTTGTAGTTCTAGCATGGATAACATGCTTCATGAGTAACAGAGAAATTGCTGTTACAATCTTTGTTTTGCTTCTGAGCTCTTCATATTAATAAGTCTGCTGTGATTTATGTTTTGCTATACTTTCGCATCCCACTGAACTGTATCTGTGGATTACAGCTGGATCTTAGCAGGAATTGAGCTGAGACGGAGTAAGAGGAAGGAAAGGCAGGAGAAGTTTTGCCTTTTGCTCTGTGGAGGTTTGCAAGGAGGCTTCCATTGTGAAGACAGAGTTTTGGGAGGCTCACAGTGGAAGCTGTCTGTAGAGGAGGGGTATGGCCAGGCAGTCGCCAGCAGCAGATAAACCACATGGCCAGATGAAGTCTGTCCCTGATGCCAGTCAGCCACCCAGGCCTCATCAGCTGGCATAAACCAGGGGAGGGTCCTTTTGGTTCGGCCTTGGGGCAGGGAGCCTAGCGCTCAGCCTCCTGCTCCACAGCCGTAGCCTACAGAGGATGTCTTTGATTTGGGGATTTCGTTTGGCTGCAGGGTTTTCAGTTCTCTGAACTGACTCTCAGGTGATATGCTCATCCGTCTTTGCAGATGAGAAACCCATGTGACCTGGGCCTCTCCGAGTGCCCTGGAGGTGCTTTAGCTGTGCAGCCCAGCATGTGCTGGAAGCACCAGCAGTCAGGGCGGACGGCTACCAGCTGACGGCTGCGCTGCCTGCCCAGCCGCAGCGCACAATGCATTGCCAAGTGAAACCACTCTGCTGGCATGGGCAGTGGCCCTTCCACAGGAGCCAAGAGCACATGCTTTGTTTTGCTGGCACTTTCCTGGCATCCTGAAGAGCGTACGATGTCTGCTTTTTGGTGTTCTGTTTCTAATAAATTCACATAGCTGTTTTGCTTCTGGAAAGCTGCCCCTTCTGTTTGATTTAAATTCAGTTCTGTTGCCAGCAATTTTCCCCAAAGCAGAGTGTCCAGCATGCATGTGAAGGTGAAATAATAATAAAATACAAAAATACATTAGGCAAGTCTCATACTGGAGCAAGCATCAGATCACCCTGCAAGGGACCAAACTGGTACAAGCTAGCTAACTATAAAGGGAATATTTTGTTACGTTTTATTCCATCTTCCCATCTGAGATTTTATCTGGCCAACTCCTACCATCATCTCCGAGCATGTTAGCCATCAACAGTAGGTCATAATCATATCTATATGGAAGGAAACCAGTGTGGATTCTTACAGCCGGAGTGCATTCCCTGTGAGGAACAAAATGAGTTTATTGCTGCTAGACTACAGCATCTTGACATGTAGTTTGAGATATATGATTCTGACATTTAATAGGTTAGATGATATTGGCCACATACTTCAGAGGTTCTGTATCATACTGTATTCCTGGGAAGGTGAAAAATGGGTCTGTCTATTATGTATGAAATGACAGAACAGATGAGAAGCGCACTGTGGATGTGGGGAGCATTGACAATAAGAACCTGTGGAAGCATGGGAATGACTGGTGGGCTTCTAAGATAAAATACCTGATTATTAATAAAGAACAACTGGCTTAAATTTAAACATGAGCAGAGTTTAAGGCTGTGTATCACCTTCCTACTTAGACTTCAGGACAGATTATGTGATTCTTTCATTTATTTGGGATTAATAAAAAAATGGAGAATAAATTAGGTGAGCTACGAAATTCTTCAGTAGGTATAAACAGTGCTTTCTGAGAAGAGTTTTTGAACAAAGACTACAAAAAGGCTTGCTCAGGTTCTCACCTTGCTTCTAACCTGATCTCTCATGAGATAACAGAGTGAAGGTTAATTTTACTAGCATAGGCTGTTTACAGCTACTAAATCTAAATTGGATTCATGTATTGAAGTCTTATTTTCTTTTTATACATTAAAAAAAAGGAATGTACTTTGGGACTAGTAAAATAACTGGAAAACAATCAGTGGTCAAGATGATAAATACTAGCTGAGGGTTAAAGCAGAATTAAGCAGGTTTAAAAGCAGTATAATTTTACAGTTGAAGTGAAAGTCACCATGGCATAGAGCACAGATTTGACTTGCAGTTATGCCGTGTAAATAACCAGGCTGGAGTTGCCCATATTTCTCTGCTTTTCTGTCTGTCTTCATCCTGATTCAGGAGTGCATTTTATATTACCAGAACTGAATTTGGGATGCTTTTCTGAACCAGGAATATTGAATTTTTCTGAGCCCGTATATTTGTCTTATCTTTGCTATTAGACTGAAAATACCACATGCTAATATACTGCTGTACTCTTTAGTACTGCAGTCTGAAATAAAATCCTAAGAACCAGCTGCTACATGTTCATCCACATGATCAATGCACAAGAAATCCAGGGGGATAGGTATAGCTCTGTTTTCTCTTCCTTGCAAGAAACTAGGGCCTTTCATGAGCCCATCTCCAAATGTCCTGGATTTGATGAGGTGTGAGGAAGGGATTTTTCAGGTTCTGCATTCTTTTCTAACTTCTTCCATCCAGCTTTTCCACACACTTACAAGGGACTGTATCTTTAAGCCTCAATCCAGCTACATGTTCTCAGGCTGGGGGAGAGGGTTTTATATGTGACTTTCAGCCTCTTCTGCTGGAAATTTCACCTTTCATTTAAAGTCCCTTTGGGTTTTATAAGTCAAAAGGTTAAAAAGCCTTAGTCTTCTATTTGCGTATTCATAGTCTTATCCTTTTAGTTGAGATGTTAATGTATAACTATTGTTTTATTGCTAAAATACGGTGTATTTAATTCTTTTTACTTTCACCTTGTTTTGCAGGAGTGCATGTCAAGTGTCTTTTCCATGTGTGGAAAACGTCTTTGAACTTGCACTGCTGTTTACTGTTTTGAAGTGAATGCACAAACCTTGCCCTAATATGAAAGAAACTTATCACATAGCACTTTGACTCCCCTGAGTTTAATCTTGATATCTGTCAGATGATAACCTCTTCCCTGTGGACATTTAAACAATCATCTTCCTTTGGGACTGCATACTAATAATATATGATCTGTATGATGATAACCTCATGATGGGGAAATGTTTCAAAAGGCACAGTAGAAATTACATGCTTTAGTCCTACTGACTTTCACTGTGACTCTGTTGCCTTGCTGCTCTGAGTTCCCTGTTAAAATCTCTCCCTGCAGACACCATATTAAGTTCATTAATATTTACAAAGCAAATATATTTCCCTTTAGACAGTTGAGGCACAACTGCCCTTGATTTTTGTTGCATTATAGGAACATTGACACAGTTTTATATAACATAAGTGCAATATCTAACTAATATGCATACTTATATTTGTAGAATACCCTAGGCATTTTTTTCCAGTGTGTTTTTTATGGGGTGTATCATATGAGAATAAAAATCTCATTATAACTACTGGTTGCTTATGCCTGTATGCTCCTCAGGATGGGGTCCAAGTCTTCATGGGAATTTGGAAAGTGCCTGGCATGTTGTTGGTACTGAAGCTCCTATTAGCAAGGTGGAGCTGCATATATAAGAAACTGCAATATTGCAGATGATCAAAGATACTTGTAATTCAAAGCTCTGAGTGTAAATCCAGAGGGTAAGTTTCTATAGTCTAACACTAGTCCTCAAAGCTCTCCTAAATTTTATCAGTGAAAGAATTTTTGCATCACAGTTGCTAATGAGGAGGGGCAGGCATTAGTATCTTTAATGATGGCAGTGTTAGTGTTTGTTACAGGAGGTAGATGAAAGGCTGAATTTGCTCCCATGTTGAAAGAACAAGTATTTACAGAAAATATAGTTGTGTATTTACTAGTGCTTGTGTTGTGAGCATGGTGTTTCAGATTCTGCAAGGCTTACTTTGAGACAGGGATGTATTAGAAGGACAATCCCATCACATGCAATTTATAGCCATGGTATTACAAAAATAAATCTAGCTTGTATGATGCCTCCAAATAGCAGAAGCTGAGAGGAAAATAAGTAACTGTAAGATTTTTCAGAGCCTATTAAGAGAATAAAGAATTCTTTACAGACAGATAATAACAAATATAAATATTGCTTCAATGCCAGATTGCTCAGTGAACTGGGATTTCCACGAAAAAGGTCAGTAACCTGTCTTTATTGCCAATTTATGGTCACCTTCTATATTTTGTATGTGGGAAAAAGGGATCCTGCTGTGGTCTGATGAACTTAGGCCTGGCAAAAGAGGGCAGATGTTGAGCCGTGGATAGCCATGCAGTGTGTGTATGGTTTTTTCTCTTTGGTCAGGACTGGGAGTAAGCAGGAGCAAGGTACGCTGACACTGTCTTTTACCTAGAGTATTGTGGGAACTTCAGGAGTGAAGTGCTGAGAAACTATTTGATCCAGTTTCTTAGTTCCCAGATAGCCTAGTTGAAAGGGAAAGCTGCAACAGACCTTGAAAGTGCATCGTTAGCTACTGGGTTTTCTGAGGCTTGCTGGTAGAAAAAGTTGATTTTGGATGTCCTACATATCCAGAGCAGTTGCATAGAGTAAAAATGAACTCCTGATACAGGGATCTGGCAGGTTCAGTACATCTTGCTCTCCCCTCATTTGTACCTTCTTTCCCTTTGCAATTTTTTCCTTTCAGTTATCCCTGTTTTGCCCCCTGCGTGAGTGGTGAACTTGTCTCTTTATATTCTGCTCTATTGCCTGGGCATTTAACTAAGTGCTTTGGATCAGGAGAGAGGAAACAAAGACTGTACCTCTGCTCTGGGTCTATCTTCTGTGTTGCAGCTGTTGTTTTTAGGTAGGGATTTCAAGTCCAGCTGCTCTTTATTGACCCTGTGGGAAGCGGCAGGTTGAATCGATTATTTGACATGCACATTCTCTGTTGGCAGGATTCTCGAGAGCCTTATAATGGCACAAATGATGTTACTTGCTAGTGCAAAAGAAAGTTACAATTGGATATAGCAATTAATATGCAATTAGGAAGGCATTCTTTTTTCTTTCCAAGTATTTTTTTCCAGTTATTTTTAGATTTGAATTGACTGAATAGTTGAAGAATTCCTTTCGGAAAGGAGGAGGGGAGTAGTATTTTTTCTGCATTAGCTTTGATTTTTCCTCCTGCAGGGACACTGAGAGGCATAGACAGCTGTTATTTAAAACAAAACTGAACATGAAATGCTATCAAACCATTTACTATCTCTGAACTATAACGCAGCAGTCCTATGCTTTAATGATGTATTTTTGTTTATTATGCACTGCATTACTGCTCAAACTTACATTTGTTTAGAAAAGTAATGAGATTTGAACGTAATCAGAGTGTATCTCTAGAAACAGTCAATATATGCCATCTAAGGTATTTTGGTAATTTACTGTTTTTCTGCCCAAGGTAGTGACACTGCCCGGCAGGATGCAAGGAGGAAGGGGTTGAAGGGTGTTGGGCTGTGGATGTGTTGAGATGTTAGCATTATCAGAAATGACAACATCTGTGAGCAAAAGAACAGAGCAATCACAAACCCCCTTCAGCCTTTGGCACCACTGCTGAGGCTGCCAACAAGGGTGTCAATTTGTGCCAGCTCCTGGAGCATTTTTTGTGATGGTGACGCGTGTCACTTTGGAACTGGATCGAGACAATCCATGCATTTCACACAGGCCACCAAGCAGCCCTAGCCCCAGCTGCTATCCACTTTCAGACACGTGTCACCTGGGCTGTGTTTGACATAATGATGTACAAGCAAAAAAGGCTGTATATTTTATAATAGTCTCCAGAGTTGTCAAATCCCAGTTTTTTACTAGATTAATTAGCACCGGTGTGAGTAATTCCATACACAGTCATTTAGAGCAGTTACCTTTTTTCCAGATTATTTTCTTGTAAATGCTCTAGAAAGTGGTTCTGAAGAAATATTTAGTAGTTAATTAAAACATCTATGAATGTAAAGCCATAGATGGTGTATAATTTATGAAGCTTTATCAAATGAAAATATATGACAAGTATAGGGTTTTGCTGGCTGGGTGGCCTCTGGTCAAATTGGATCTGTGAACTTCACAACTGTACTAATCAAAGTGATAGGAAAATGTTAGGAAATGCAATATAATTATTCATAGAACTGGGTCATAATTTCTTTTTCAGTTAGTCTTCTAGTATGTTGCCACACCACAGTGCTTTCCATTAATAATGAAGACATTTTGGAGAAATAGTATTAGCAGCTGTTTGACTGTACTTAATTGACATATTATTGTATTCCAGCACATTCTGTCAGGGACTGCTGTGAGTGGCTTAAAGGCTTCTAGGGAGAAATAAAGCAGAGATAACCAAAGAGAAGTTATTTTAACCTAGCAGTTCTCAGACTCCATATACCCTGATTCTAGAAGGCAATTTGCTAAAATATGTAGAAAATTTTGATTATGAAAATAATGATGTAATGGACTTAATAAATTCTGTCTGTGGGAATAACACATAAGCTCCTGTAGGAGTAGGGGAATGCACTGAGCCTTTGGAGTGTTTTAAAATCTGAGTGACTAAACAACATGAATCCATTTACTTATGGATTTAATCCAGGCTGCTTTGTCAAAAATTGGAGTAATGAATTGACAAGGAGTTTAAGAAATGAACCATGTATGTAACTGAGGCATGCTAATTACTGTCCTCCCCCCAACCCCTAAAGTTGACAGAGCTTAAAATAAATGCATCTTTGTTTTCAGAATGAGGACTTAAGAACTGAGCCAGAGTGAAGCCGGGGAGGTTACTTAGCAAACCTTTCACCTCCAGGTCACTGGTTCAAATCCAGACCATGTTTGAGAGCTTTTCAGCCTTTGCACTAGTCTGGCCTGTGTAGAATGAAATAGAGAACGTGGCTTTGGTCTCTATCACAACTGACACGACTTTAGTTGTACTGATGAACATTATGTATTTAAAGAGTCTTATTCTGCAGTCAGGGCACCCAGCTGGAGATTTTGCTTTTCTCTCCAGAGTAGCTGGGATTAGGCACAAAATAGAAAACGGCAGCCTCTAGTGCTGATAGTTTCAAATGTTCATGGACATATAAAGGAATTTCTTCTTAGATGTGCTTATTGAAGGAAATGGAAAGTGAGTACTTCAAAGGAACTGAGCTATTTGATCATGGAACATTTTATTGTACAGTTAATTACGTAAAATAGGCTGAACTGAGAGCTTTTAGTGACTTTTTTGCTGTGTGTATAATTAGATATACAGAGCTGTTTCCTCAGCTAGTGTCAGTCTGCTTAGCTCTATTTAAGTCAATTTGAATCAGCTGAGAAGCTGGACCCTGGTATTTATGGAACCATTGACTGTTTATTATGCCAGAGTAACACACGGCCTAGTTCTGTACCCTAAGGAAATTTAGGCCAAGATGTATAAATAAGGAAAATGGTACTGTGTTCATTTTGAAAGTAATGATGGGCTAATCTTAACCTTCAGCACTTTTATTTGAAGCTTATTAGAACTTAGAGCAATTAGATATAGAAGTAAAGAACTACCATGATGTTTTGGGGATGTAGTTGCAATTTGGAAGGAAATCTGTGGTGGGGGATTTTGGTCTTTGTAGGCTGTGATCAGAAGGCAAAAAATAGCAGGCATGGAAAAGTTTGTCGGGGGGGGAGGGGGAAGACTGATCTCTAGAAAAGCCTTTATCACTGAGTGATAGAGGAACAAAATAGTTAATGAAGAAATGGTAGTTGATAACGAATAACCAGGGTACAATAACAGCACTCTGAATGCTCATGTTTTCTGTTCTTTCAGAATTGTTTTACATTTGAAAAATACAGAAACACTCTCCATGTGCAAGCTTCCAGATTCTGATTTTAAAAGACAATAATAAAAATAAGAATTTTCTCATGTTATCAGAATTTAAGTTTGAGGCCAGTGATACTCTGATGCTTCCTACAGATGAAAACACAGGGATCCCAAAAGAGTAGCAGTCTTCTCTATTAATTAAATGATTTTAAAACAGTTAATCCTTCAAATTGTGCTCAAGCTGTTCATGGATATTTTTAGCACTGTAGGCATTGAAATGCTCAGCTCTTTGCACTCTGCTTTTGTGTTGGCCATAAACATGGTTAACAGAAGCATTAAAATATTTTAGAAAATACCAATATCTAAATCACTGGTAGTAAAAGTCGTGTTTTGTTCAATTGAAACAAATGTGGCTGTCCTGTCTTGGAGAGACTTTAATTCAGGACTTATGGACTTCCTTCAGCTGAGATGCTTGACTTTGTCATCAGTATATACAAGGAAGTGTTTCTGTGGAGAATGTGTGTGACTTTTCTCACCACTCTGCACCCAGTGAGTTGCTGCTTTTCTGGGCAGGACAAGAACTGCAGACTGTTGTCAGTGCTTGGGTCTGGCACTGTGTGGTGAGGTTGATGCATCCACAAGTAATAGGTGTGCTTATTTTGTTCCCTTCAGAATGAGAATAAATATCATTCCTTATGGTGTAAATAGTCAATTCTTTTGTTAGTTCTTAAATGCTGATGCTTTTTAATAATCTCAGAAGAGTCACACAATTGTCAGATTTGTATTCTCATACACTGGGTAGGAATGGTTCATACAACTTTTGAAATAACTTAATTTCACTTTAATAATTATGTACGGGAATTCTGTAATATCCTACATTCCTCTGTAGTGTCAAAGCAGTTTAGTTTAAAAGTTTACAATACACTTAGTGATTAATGAAGTTACAGTCATTTACCTCAGAACTAATTCTGCTTTGAAAAGATGGTTTGCCTCACACTAATTATTTTCTGTATTGTCCTTATTTGCATCACAGGCATTTCACTGCTCTTCATCTTAACCTATTAAATCTTTCTTGCTCATGCATGAATCTGGACAGCTGGATGCCACTAATGGGGCAGCTAGTGCTACCCAGTGGTCTATAATCAACATTCTGTTGCCACACATTAGCATCACACCGCATGCCTAAACGGACTAAAAATTTGATTTGTGAAGCAACAGCTGATTAGGGATGATTAACAAAAAGACTAGGGGGTGGTAGATATTGTGTAACACTGCTTCCATCCTTTCAGAATCCAGCAAAGAATGGCATATCTGATATGTCAGTGTGAACAAAAATAGATGAACCATTATCTAAATGTTTTTATCACTAATCATTTCTCAAAGGCTGTTTAAAACCAAACACATTTAATAGCATTTAAATGAAAACAGAGTTGGAAATCATCATAAAACCATGACAAAGAAGATATGTCTGTATATTTTAAACAAAATGTATCAATTTGTTTTTCTGCAGTGTCAAGGCAATACAAGGTGCCATGATAAATATATAAAAATATTGTATTACTAAATGTACCTTAAATGCCTTGCTAAATACAAGAGACTCCCACACATTGAGATTGATCTGTAGTCTGTAAAGAGACACAGTTCATTTTAGATGCAGAATGAGACACACTGGAAAAACTGAAGCTGCAACAGGCAATCTTGAATGACCGCTGAAAAAAATATTCAGTGGTTTCAGTGTAACTTGACTATACCTTCAGAATAGCTCTATTTCTTCAAATTGCTCCATATGCATAATCTGCACTGGTATGCAGGACTGTTTCCAGTTTGCACTTTTGGATGGCAATGCTTTTCTTCATTAAAACAACAATAGTTAAAAATGAAATACGAAACAAAACAAACACACACCACCACCACCACCACCACCCCCCAAAAAAAACCGCAAAACAAAAACCCAAACAAAACGATCAAAAGCCTGTGTGAATCCAACAGTTCTGCTTGCATGTCTTTCCTCGTCCTGGGGACCTCAGTATATGTCTCTGTTGATCTTCTGCTCTTCTCATGCTGCAGATTGGCAAAGAGAAGAAACAATTATTTCTGCTCTTACTGCTCTTGCTCAGGTGTGATTTTGAATGGAAAGCACTGATCATCTTTGCTGCCTGTATTCAGCTGTTATCAGTGCTAGAACAATCATTTGCTTGGGAAATGCCCTTTACTGTGGGATTTTGACGGTGTTCCCCTTATTTGAGATTCTTGGCCACCCAGACTAAGATTGGATATAAGCAGCAGTTTGGAAAGTGGACAATATGACATTTCCTTGTTTCATTAATGCTGTGAGTCCAGATATGGTCTCTGTTTGCCAGGAATTACTTTTGGATTTTATTTTTGGAACAACAGAAAAGAGGATGTGATATAGCTGTGTCTGGAAATGACCCATCTGGAAAGGGTTAAAAAAAACAAACAAGAAAAAATTATTTTGTCATAAATATCAAAATTTTATTTTAAAAAAAGGTATACGTTACCCTCTTCCTTCTGTCATACTTCCACTGGCAACTACTAAAAAGGCAAAAATGTTTGCTTTAAAAATTGGGAAGAAAGTGAAATATTAGTTGCTGCAATCTCAGTAATAAACCACAAAGTGATATGAATTACAGAGCTGTTGGTACACTTCTGAGGTGACCATAGGCAGAGAAACCTAATGCAATCAAAGTGTACATAAATAGCCTACTAACACAGGAACTGCTTCAGTTCATCGTTGTAGTGGACATTATTAAGATAATTATTTTATCCTTCATGACTTACTATTCTATTGTGCTGTTACATGAATCAATCCAATCTAACTAATATGTTTTGAGGGACAATTTTCATCTCTTCTTACAAAAAAGGTTTACTGCAGAAGGCAGTCTTATTAAAGACTTGTCACTTTAGAGATCTGGTGACAAGAAATGCTTGACTGTTCATTTACTGGCAGGTCACGTTTCAGTTAAAAACAAAAGCAGTGCAGGAAATGGCATGTAAAAAAATTGGTTGTCTAGCTTGGTGCCTTGGCTAGTTCTGTTGCTTGTCATTTTGCTTCAAATAATGTCAAGTTGGGCTTAAAACAATGTCTTCAGGACATTTTGTTCAACCTTCAAAAGTTCAGGAGGTGCTACTAACATATATAAAATGCAGATCAAGATCCAAGTGGAAATTCATTCTTGACCTGAGTCTTTTGTTTACGTCTTATCTCTTTGCTAATCATTTGTTTGATTAATTGAAAAGCTGAATGTAAAGTTATAAGCTGAGATCATAGTTCTGTGTTTCAGCAATAGTGTGTTCTTTTCTTGCTCCCTGTTCCTTGTGCAGCTTTGAAGTAGTTGTGGATCACCAGCCCGGGACCGTGTGCTACTGAGATAGCTGCAGTGATGTACAAAGGCAGGGTTTTTCAGTGGTGTATAGAAGTGTTTTCTGGGAACCTTACTTTGCTAGATTCACTCTGAAAGGCAGTATAGATGAGTCTGTGTTTTGCTATATTAGAAACGCATCTTTTGTTTCTTATGGAAAGGAATGCATGCAACCTCTCAGTTGAAGTATTTGTAAAATACAGTTGTTGATGTTTGACTCTTTTGTATGAGACATTGCCTGCTTTGCAGGTCTGGGAGATACATGAAAAGACGCTCTATGTATTACTGAGTTTAAGAAGCTGCGATCCTCCTTTCCCTTGATGAATGATACTTGTATGAGGACACCTCAAATAAGGATTTGGTTCAGATCAGTCCATTGTAGACTTTTGCTCATCAAGTGAAAAATGAGGTGGCTCTCTCTACAACCATACTTGCCTTGCAGGGTGTTTGCCAGCTCTTCAGGAGGATCCTGGCCCATGTGGTCCCCTGCAGGGAATCTGTGTCCCTGCAAGATGAGGTAAAACTTCAGGCATAAGGCAAGGTGTTAGAGCCGAGTTTACCCAGAGGCTATTTCTGCTGCAAGAGTGACAATGCTGTGTCCTGAAGTTACGGAAGCATTTTCAGGCCTCCAGGATATAGTTAATTCTTTGCTATGTATGTATTATTCCTTTTTTCTTACTCTCCCTAGCTTAGCTGCTTTCCATATACCTACACAGTATATACAAAGTTTGGGTGTAGAAGGTCCTCTTGTTTCCTCTTCTGTTTTCACTACATGTGCTGTATTAAAAACCGTGGAAGAGTTCTTAATACTTTGTAGATGTCTATGTATGTTTTGTGCTTGTATGTAAAGAGTTAAGATTGATGACTTGTGAATATGTTATCAAACATGATCCTCCTTTACCTCCAATTAGCAAGTACAATTTCAGCAACCTTAGAGTAAGTACTTGGGGGTGACATATTGTTAAGTATATGCTGTTAAGTTCTCTGTGATGTTCCAAAGTCTCTCTCACTGCTTGGTGTAAAGGTGCCATATGAATGTTTGGGTGGCTTTTGTCTCAATCCCTAATAGAGCCTTCCTATTTCACAAGAGTATAGAAAAGGGTTTTCTCAAAAAGAAGAAAAAAATCCACATTATATTGTTTCTTTATGGGTACTGGTAAAGAAATAAATCACAAAACATGGAGTTGTATCAAGAAAGAAAAAAAAAAAATTGACCTAAATGTTTTCCAGATGATTACAACCAACCATCTGTAACTTCCATTGCAAGTACAGTTAAACATACTTCACCTTTCTTGTGGGCACATGGGTCTTTCAACTATTGACTCAGCTTGGCACATGGGACAAGAAGTATGAGCGGGTCGTGCTGATTTTGGAAGGGAAAAAATTTAGTGGAAGTGGAACTCCAGTGAAAATCATGCTGGTGAATGTATACAAATGATTGTGTGACTGAGGTGGTTTGAGTGACGTGCTTACACCAAAGTAAACATTGCAGCTCATCTTGGCCTTAGCAAGACTGTAACTTTTTTTTTCTGTCAGCTTCTTTATTTGTGTTTTCTGAGGTCAGTGATATTCAGCTGTTACTTAGAATACAGTAAATATAGATTAGCCATATTGTAGCTTTACTTTCAATGAAAATACATAAATAGAGAGGTCATAGGCTTGTTCACAGTGGAGCGCTGGTGATTACATTTGGTAAAGCCTTTCAGGGAGGGAGTCAGAGGCCTACAGTTTTGGGTGGATTTGGATGAACACACACAGATACATAATTTTTTTGGTTGTACTAAGCCTCTGGGTGATGGTTTTGAGATTTTAAGGCTGATTATTGCTGAAACACCTATGAATTTTGCATCTTAAATTGAAGAAAAAATTAAAATTTACTGTGTGCACAGTATGGCAAGAACTTTAATGCTTTAGAGAAGGCAGCCCTAGAAAATTAGATAAAAAGCTTTTCTCTGAAATTCAGGATTTTAATAGCAATTTGCATCTTCAGAATGAGAGTGGAAGAACATGAGGTATTGTTTATTATTGCAATTATAAGCACAATAAAAATGACAATAGGCAACAAGTTTAAGGCAGGTCTGCCAAAGTGGTCCATGTGACAGCTCCTTACATTTGTCAGCAGTTCTGTTTCCAGAAGCATTTTGCTTTGATGAACAAATTCAGCAAGCGAACACTAATGTATTTGCATACGGCACAACAGTAGTGACTGGCAGTTGTTGATAAAGATGCAGCACCCTCTGGTTTTGTTCTTCCTCATCCACATGGAAGTGAACTGGTAATGTGTAGGCTTTTTATCTCTTCCACATGGGTTGTCTTGGCTGTACAATGGCAACACTGCAAAACTGGGCACTCATTTCTCGTTTTGTGAAACAGTGAAAAGAGTCAATTATTTCCAGTGCTTCAGAGGCTGGTCTTCCTTAAGAATACATAAAAAAGAAGAAAACGACTACATATTAAAGGGCTCAATGGCTTTTCTTCAGTGTTTTTCTATACCTCCCTCCTCTCCCATTTCTCCCATGTAAGTAAAGAAACAAAGCAGCAGCATTCTGACATTCATCATGAACGTTAATTATACTATCTTCGGCTTCCAGGACTAGGAGATTATGAGGAATGTATTAGCCATTTTGGCTTTTTGAAAATGGTTCATTATTAATACGGTTAAGTAGGAGTACTGGGTCAGCAAGTGAGGGGAAGTACACATCAAGAGTGTTCATTTGATTTTGGAATAAATATTTTATTTCTTAAAGCACTCCTTAATTACTTATGGGTAAATATATCTGGGGAGTGTGTAGCAGCTAGTTCTTTACCTCAAAACTTCCTTTTCTGATCTAAGCAAGGCAAAATCTTTTCAATCTTGAATTAAAAGTTATTTTGGGGAATGAACTGTGATTTTTGTAGTGCACTGTTACGAGTTAGCTTGTTGATTCTGTACAATTCTAATTATTTTTTGATGTAGGACAAGATACCTTCAACATTTTGCAGCCGCAACACTTGCATAATAAAAGCTTTAACGAATGCATTAGTTGTAAGGGACCTAAATGCAATCTCCCTTCTGAAGAAATCCTAAATTAAGTCCTCCTCTACTGTCATTATTATGGAAGGATGCTACAACAAATTGATAATTACTTGTCCAGGCAGATTTATAATTCAATTCACATACTGATTCTTTCAGAAGCAACACAGAAAATATTTCTAGCAGATGCCAATTTAAAATCATACCGAGAAACCAAGCCTTACTACCATGAAAAAACCATGATGTTGGATATGTCTTTTTGAGTAACATCAAAGATCTCTAAAGATATGTTGACAGGGAAGCTATTTAAATTTAGATGTACCTGATTTACTTGTTGTAATAGAAAAGCAGGTTTTCCAAACAGCGGAAGAATTTGATTTTAAACTTTAGCTGTAGAATAAAAAAGATGAAAGAATAGTTTTAAAAAATATATGGAGACAATACACAAAGGAAGAAAGTTTCTCACCACTGAAGTATGATTACAATATCAGTGCCACTTCCTAGCTCCTGTCAGTGAAGCTTGGAAGCTTTATCATACATGAAGACCTGGCCCTATGTGTCATCTAATATATAGACTGTACGTACAGCTAAAGGCTCTTATACCCTATCAGGGTATGATAGTGTCTATATCTCTGCAGTTTCCCATTGTAGAACTGTATACTACTAAACTTCATGAGAGAACTGGATCATGTTGGTGTGTTGTTGGACTGTGTCTTGGAAATTAAGTTTCCTCTAATAAGTGGGTAGGGATTTGCTATTTCTTCTAGTTTTTTCTTGTTTTTTTTCAGTTTAACCACCTGAGCTTGGGCACGGATAATTTTGCATTTCACATCTCAGAGTATAGAACTTGAATGAACAGTCTTAAGTATTTTTTCTTTTCATAAGCTTGTAAATTTTTTCCTTTTATTTGTAACGAGACATATTTAGGTGTTCAGGGCCATTCTTGAATCAGATTTATGAATTTCATCTGATTCATTTTATCTTCCTTAATGAGTTTTCCTAATCAAAAGCTCAGAGATCAAAAGCAACATAGCTTCTATTTTAAGCTAATGAACAGCTGAGTAAATTAATAAAAATGCAAATTTATACAGCTTAGCACATTTTCTCTTTTTTTGATGATGGTGGTGTACATTGCTTAAGAGCATGGTTTTGAGAGAGCACCCCTTGAATCTGGACGTAGCACTGACAAATTTGCCAACTTTACTTGTACTGTAGCTATTACTGCTAAGAAATCCTCCATGCTTCCAGACAAGGCACATAAGACCTTTTGCACTACTAGGCTAATGGTAAGGAGGATGTTGTCAGGAAGTATTTTCTTCCTCTTCATACTTATATCCCTGCAGCATAACAAAAGGTCATAAATGGACAATAGAGTGGAGTCATGAGTGAATTATTGTCTTTTAGCTACAAGTATATCACACTATAGTTTCCTGAAGGATTATTAAAACATCACTTGAGACCTAGAGGAAACTGCTGAAGTTTTGGGATAGTTTTCTGTCCCTTGTTTCTGCATAGGTTTAGGCGGATACAGCTTGTAACTCTGTCTGAAAAACACAGATAAAACTTAAAACTGGATTATATGAAGTGGAGGATGTTGTGGTTTCAGTTCTTTGTTTAAAAATAGTTTATTTTTCTATGCTGAAGGTCTCCGTGGATCTGAGTGTGTCGTGTATATGTTTTGACAACTCCGAAAATTGTCTATTATTCTTAGAATATATGTGTATAGGCATGATGCTCCAAAGATAGAGGGCGGTTTTAATAAACATAGTTTAGTTGAAATCAATAGCTGTTTCCACTACTTCAAGATCTTCCCCAGAACACTCACTCAGTTGCCTTTTCTTAGTATTGGCCAGATGTACACCCATCTCCCTTTCCTGCAGCTAAAGGCACTTTTTGCACAGGTAGAACAGCAGAAGGGGTGATTGCCCACATCGGAGAAGAAAGTTGCAGCTGACATTTTGTATCAGTTCACACTTCAAATAATCTGTTGCGGAGGGTTCAATTTTCACTTGTCTCTGAGAGAGTTCCCTGTTGCTGGGGAGGATTGCACTGAATTGTGCTGTTCAGGAGACTCCCTTTTTCCTGAACAGGTGAACTGCAAGCAAAACTGTGGCCACTGTAGAAGTTTTCCTGAATTGAGCTACATAAGATGGGTATGCAAGCTGTTGAAGGATAATCAAAGTGTTCCTGCAGTGCCTTCTTTCACCTCTGTTTAGAAGCAATGTGTAAGGTTACCTTGCCGTGGGATGATTTACTTTAAAATACTGTCTGTTTTGTTCCCTTGCCAGATTTATTTTTTTTACACTTTTATCATCTCCATGTTGAGACTAACATGAACTCTAGAAGAATTTCAGTCAGAGAGAAGTCTCTTAGGTAGAGATTCAGGTAGCAACTAGTGTCAACACTGTTCTCAGTACACTTAGTAAAATCCCCACTGGCTTTACTCCATGTTCATTCTCTTATTAGTTTGAGATGCTTTTATAATATTGTCATCATCTTCCAGGATGCAAGGGATGGGGAGTAACATCCATAAAAATACAGTGACTTAGTGACTGAATAAAACTGACTAAAATTTGGATTTATTACCAGAGGTTTTGAAACTTTGCTGTTAGCCCCCAAGTGCAGAATGGATGTGGTGCATACAGGTAAATATTTTACATATGCTTCTGTTACTCAAATTTTTAAGTCTTATGTTGAGCATGTCTTATACACCTAGGAGCCAAAATCTCATTAACTTTCGGTGAGAAATCTCAAAAGCTTTCCATGAGAGTTGGTGTCCTGAATGACTAAGGAATCTTTGGAAATGTAACCGAAGCTCCTAGACAGTGAAGTACTTCTGACAGTTTTACTTCAGTTGGACTCACATACCTTGCACGGAAATACAAACTCTGCTGAACTGCCAAGACTGTGCCTCAGAGTAAATGTCGCCGTATGTCCACTGTCACTTCTAGTCTAAGGTTGCTTCCACCAATATCATCCTATGATGGTGCTGCTGCATCATAGGCTGGTTTGTGGGCACCGTGCCTAGGAGAAAATCAGCGTACCTTAAAGCAAAATGATAGTGCTATTATTTTAGAAGGTCACTGAACATCTTTTTGGCATCTGGCATTTATATATTAAATGGAGAACCCTTCAAAATGACATCTCAGGTAATGAAAACTAAACCAGTGTGAGGCCTGGTACATACCCATACAGAGCTGAACCAATGCCAAAGCACATCAGTGCTTTTCTGTGGGATCAGTGACATTTAAGACCTGATATTATGAAACCATCAGAGTCAGAAATTCAGGCCTTCCACTAAAGGCAAGTTGGATGTCATTATTTTGTGGTGCTCTAAAGGCAGCTTTTTCCAAATCTTTCAACTTACGTTTGGGTTTACTAAGTGCTTTTCCTAAAATGGTTGTAACTTACAGAGCAGGTTTTGTGGTGAGAGGTACACATTGCCCCATTGGGCCTATTTGGCCATCACAGTGGTTGACATCCATAGTTGGTAACCATCAGGTCCCTTGGCATGGATGAATGCTGTGGTGTGGCATGAAGCTGGTATTATTTCACCATTTTTGACTGCTTCCATTAGCAGATAAGGCTGGACTAACAGATGTGACTGGATCATGGATGGTCTCAGAGGAATCCCTGGTGTAAATCTGTTATGTCAGGTTTGTTTCCAGGTTACCCACAGCCCGTTTCCAGTACTGGAACAATCAGTGTTGTTTATATGAAGCGGCTCATTCAAATAGGTTTTTAAAATAAAAGTAAAGACCCTCCAAAGTAGCATGTTGTATCTTTTTGTGTGTAACAATGAAATGCGACTGGAGATTTGACTCAACCAAAATGAATTGTTTATATTACTTAGAGCAGAACAGCTTACTGAGCTATATCTATAAACCTTCTTATTGTTAAACAACAGCTCTTCAGCGGAATACCTGTAAAATATTTGACAGCTGGTACGCCTTTTAACCAACCACAGTGTACTGCCATTGCACTCTGCCTCTTCCAGGTTTCTTTACCTGAATTGCAGAGGCATCAGTCCATGGATGTTGTAATTTTTATTTTTTTTTTAACCAACTATCACCAAATTCAATGAAGATGTGTATAGAAGTGGAGATTCCCACACACATATATTCTTGCTGTGAAGCAGTTACTTAATTTGTCCTTTGTTTCTAAGCAGGCAGAATTTTAATCAATATATTTATTAATAGGGAGTCTTGAGCTTAAGGAGAAATCCAATCAAATGATATTCTCTTCATTGAGAAAGCATTTATCATTTGGCTATGCAACTATCCAGGATGCGGGAAAATTATGACTTTTGGCAAAGGTACAAGAAGCACATTGAAAGATGAAAGAATTGCATGGTATGCTCACAGTCCAGTTAATACCTATGTGCCTGTAAATCAGTGGTACAAGGTAAACATTAAGCTGCAAATTGGCTCTATGAGACCCCTGTTGATCATCTAATGTAATCCTGATAAACTGTTTAGTTCTCTGTTGTAAGCAGATCTCTCTCTTAGACTGTCACCCAAGCTCCTTTTCTTCCTGAGTTTTAAGAAAGAAAATAATAAGGTATTTTTTCCTAAGTTTGGTTGCTCAGAGAATTGACCCCTCAGGATTGCTGGGCACATGCACACCAGCTTGGGGGAATAAATCTCTTGCCTTTATGAATCCGCGGAGCGCTTGTTGCTTTTTCTCTGCAGGATCAAGCCCTTCAAGCAGGCAAAAGCAGCCAGCCTCTTATATCTGTTTAACTCTTACTTCTCTAATTTTTTATTTAAGTCCATCACTCTGCCAGTGGTCCTTTAAGCTTAGACGAATCTATGTGCTGAATGTGTTTCACAGGAGAAAGTGTGTGTGCATAGATGGATGAACATTTTATAAAGTTATTATATTTTTCCTCATGTGATAATAAATGTGGATTGGCCCTCTTTTGGGAGTTAGCAACAGAGGAAATGATGAAAATTCATGATTTAGCAATCTGTGCTCCATTGGCTGCACTAAAGTAAAAAAAAAAAAAGGTTTGCACATCTTTGTAAATGTGCTTGTAACTTTGAGATGTGTGTTTGTCAAATATTTGGATTATGTCTTTGTATATTTTCTGTGCTTTCAAACTGATGGCTTCTATGGATTTGGCATAGAAGGATTTGATTGATTTGTGATGTCACTGTCATAAAGATTCACACTGAGTAACTGATTGTCTAGCATTTAACACCAGTTCAAAAATGTTAACATACAAAGTAAAAGGCAAAGTTATAGTTTTTTAATGAATGCTTTGTTAATGATATGTCCACAGTCTTAAACATTATTAGAAGAAGTGAAATTATGGAAGCTACCTTGGGAGCTAAATCAGATATAGCATTTCTTGGAGCTCTCTAAGTGTAATAGCCACACTAGCAGTTTCTGTGTCAAAGCATGACCATCTTCAGTGTTTTGCTGTTAACAATCTGTCAGAGACTGTTCCTTTTTCTTTCCGAGGGTTCATACCAAACCTATTTGTTATTACTGGACCTAAATACTTGATATAGACTTCCCATTTCTCAGGAGTTTATTACTATTCATTATGCACTCTGTCTTGGAATATATGATCCAATAACATCCATAGCAATTGCATAAATGATCATCTGTAAAATATGACAATAGATTTTTGCATTAGACTTTATCCTCTACGTTTCCTCCTTCCTTCTGTTTCCAAGTATTGTTTCTTAGAAGGTGGTGTATTCTATTCTGTCTGTCCTCTTCAATAAATGACTTCCTGATACTGAATTTGTTTTGTGTTAGGATAGCTGCATTCCTGTCTTCATCTGAGGTTGTTTCTCTCTGTTTTTCTTTTATCTCGACATTTTCAGCATAGATCTTATATTTTAGTATCGAGTTCCTTTTCCTTTGCTACCTCTAGGCCATTGCATATCTTGAACTGAATTTAAGTTATGGCATTAAAAAAATCCACAGCATTAAATTGGCTTCTAGAGTCTTGAACCAACCCTGGATGTGTGTGGTTTGGGGTTTTAGGGGTGTTTTTTTCTTCTTCTGTCTAGATACTGCTTTTAAGGCATGGCACAGAAAGGTCTGACTAGATAATGTTCACTTCCTTCCTACCAGGCAGACTTCCAGCCAAATGTTTCTTGCCACTGAGAAGACTCAACTACAGATCGTGTCACAGAGAAAGGGGAGCCACAAATGTTCCTACTTGTGTCTTTCCCCAGACTGCAAAATGAGTCAGATTCTTGGATGGAAGAATCCAGAAATTCTTAACCTGAGCCAGAAAAAAAACTTTTTAAATCTCCCCATTCTTTTTAGCATAAATGCAAAATATATTCCACTAATGTTTCAACCCAACACCCTGCAACGCCAGTCCCTTGCAGAGTCAACTAGCAGGGCTGCACCACAAAGCACTTCGCAACATGATGCCTTTTCCTGCCCACCCCCATTGCTGAAGGGAATCAGCAACATTTTTAGCCTCCCTCCTACCCATCGCAAAGAAGAAAATGGATGTGTCAGTGGAAATACCATCCTGGCCCCAGAAAGGAAATAACCAGATATTTCTCATCAGGAGCCTTATTAGGGAGTATCTTTTTACACCAACATCTCTGAGTAATACAGGGCAACTTCTCTCTGCATTGTCATAATGCGTGAGCTCTCCGCCATGCCCTCGTGGCTATTCCTTTGCTGAATCCTAATTCAGTGGTAAGCAACTGTGTTGGTTCAGTATCTCTGCAGGTGTTACCTGGTTACTTGGTTTTATGAAGCCAGTCTTGACTTTTCAGGTGGGGTTGGCGACCACAAGGTATGCTGGTGGGATCCATTGCCATGAGCAATCCCTGCATCATTGTTTACCGTGCCTTTTTGTTGAATTTGATACCACATTTTTCTCTGCCTATCTTTTTCTTTGTCCAAATATTGGCCTTTCCTTAATTACTCTTTCTGAAAGCAAAATCAGCTTTAGGTGTTTGATGTGAGGAAATGCAGCTTACACTTGCCATCTCCTGACATGCTGTCCTTTTCTGATGGATGTCAGTGCAGTGATTCCTAGACATTTTGCCAGAAGCAGCATCTGGCTCCTCGCCACTGTCTTCAGGCACTATATTTGCAGCTTTGAACTTCCCTCTGTATATATCACACCGTTAACATGTCACTATTTCCATTAGCCTTCTCGACTGCTGTGCACTTGGTTGGCAGCTTCCAAAGGCAACCTTTAAATTTTCAGTAAATTGTAGTCTCTCTATTGTGGGTTTTTGAGAGTCTAACTTTCAGGGGGGATTCTCTCTTTTTATCTATCATGTTGCACAGCACAGGACTTCAAGTCACATGTTCTTGTGTGAAGTAAATAGAAAAATCTGTTCAGAACCATGGGAACACCGTCAGAATTTTTGCATTGCTTTACATGGTGTTACTTCCTGATAAAAACAGTACTTTTTTTCTCCACTGCCCCCAATAAATCCAGAAGTGGTCTACTGCTGTATAATATGCTCAAAGGGTCTGAAACTACTGTGTTTTATATCCCTAACTAACCTTAGTAATGTACACATCAGTGTTAGTTGTGGCAGCAAAGGCTTTCTGTTATGAAAAGCTTGCTTAGTTGTTATAGGCATATCGATAGGAAATATCTTACTATTTTACTAAATTCTAATTCTGGGTTTATTGCCTTGGCATGTGCTAATAGGCAGGTATTTTTAAGGAATCACAAGACAGAACTAATATAGTACAGAGTGCTTTGTTTTCTCTACATGAGGATGAGTGTGAAAAATTGGTTTCATTTTTTTATGAAATTTTCATGTGGCTTATTCAGCAAGAGAATTAATGCCTGGTAGCTGTAGAATCATTTTGTTTATCTAAACTGAATTATGCGTGAAATTACATCTAATGTAAGAGCAGCACCAGTTGTGATGAGATCAATATCCATTGTGGATAAAATTCAGCTCCATGCTAGCGTCCAGTTGAAGGCCTATGCATCACTTAAGTCCTAATTTAAAGACTTAAATGAGACTGAAGTAGTTCACAGGTTTTATGCCATTCCTCTGCACAGGAATGAATTTTACCAAGTATGCACACACAGAAGATATATGCCAAATGACCTTGATACCTCAGGAAAAAAAACAACTTTGTTGCTTCTGATAATATTGCTTTTTGCTAACACAATTTTATTTTGAATTTTGCATTGCTTGCTCAGGTTAAAGTCTCAGGTCCTGGCATCATGTAATCACACAAGAGTCTCAGCTTTCATTGAAAAGGAAAGAATTTTCCTTTTCTGGTGGCTATAGAAGAAACTTTGAAGACCCAGTGTAAAAGGCTAACAAACCAGAGACAGAGAGAAGAAACCCCAGTCTTATAAAAACATGACATAAGAATGTAGTAAAAATGGTCACAATGACTAAAAATGTCAGGCTGGCCCTGTTCTGTTTGATGCCCAGCAGGACGCTAACCCCTCACTAGCTGTGAAAGCAAAGTGAGATACAGTCACAAAGCTAAATAGAAATCTGTTCCTCTTGTTGCTTATTATTTATTTTTGTACTTGTTAACATAGCCAGGTCTATTGCTCAGTTGATAAATAGCAGAGAATACTTCTTTTCCCCTGATAATAAAATGACTAATTTCTTAAATATGAAGAGTCATAAAAAACTTATCCTGTATTTATTTCTCAGTCTTCAGAGTATTTAGGAATGGTTCACTGGGAATATTTGCCATTCAGAATTTGTGGAGTGCTAATTAGACTTAAAAGTCACATGGTGATGTTGATGTTACAGGGTTGAATGAACAGCCGTCTCAGCATGAATCAGAAAGTCAGCACGTGAACATACTGTAGATAGTTTTCTTCTGAATGTTTTAGTAAGTGAGATCAAAATGTGCTGCTGGTGATTAGCACTGCAAATAAACTCACGTGCCTTGGATCTTTGTTGGTAATGAGCACAAAATACATCTTCAGAAATGTATCGTGGAATGAATATTTGCAGAGAGTGGTTTCCACCATTACTTATTTCCTACTTTGGCCATAAGAATTTGGGTTGGATTTCTCTGAGTAACATTTCCAACTGTAGAAAGGTAAGTAAAATTATATAATGCAGATTTATAGTTAGAGTTTATTGCTTCTGTAGTTTCAGCTATTCAAAATATAAATTCATTGTGTGATTCTATTAACAATTCCATGTTTTATCAATACTTTAATATAAAATTAATTGCAGCAAAGTAGCCTACTGGATGGTAGTATGAAGATGGTATCATAACCAGCAAGGTTTGCTCTTAGTTAGCTGAAAATAAATTACTGCAAGCATCAAAAGTCCAGTGAGATGCTGATGACAACCGATGACATTTCAGGTTTATGGCCTATGTTTATCTTGTTCAATGAGAATTCTTCACCCGAAGCAATTCTGCAAATTAATTTGGGTGTACAAGTGTGATGTTTACAGCTCTGTAGAGTGTTCAGATGGAGAACAGGTATCTGTTTCTGACATAAGGTAGTTTACTTGGGATCCAGTGCCCCTGATCTTTATTTCTAAGGAGTCATAAACAGAGCACTCACTTTCATCACTCTGAGACCCGCTGCTGAACTATGTCTTGTTCAGTGAAGCATACTGACTTGGATGAGGAAAATTAAAAAGGGTCATACACGTCTGTGTTTTCTTTCAGGCATGTCCTGAAAACTGCCATTCTGGGAACATCATGAAAGCTTTACCCATCTGTCCATTTCAGACTGGAGAGTCTTCAGTTCTGGCATCTCAATGAATAGTGCTGTAATGATGTGATGCACGCTAACAAGATAAATTTCTTGTATGCTGAAAATTTGATGCAAGTAGTGGGTTGGTGTCACTTTTTTCATATGGAAACATTCAGATTTATGGTTCTCCTGAGTTTGACTATGAATTCTTGCTTGTTTTTCTGAAGTCCTTGTTTATATTGAGGTGATTTACTTAGAACAAAAATGAGCTTACTGTGTGAGTTGTGTCAAGTAAATAGCAGGTTTTGATATACTGCCCTCTTATAGCTTCCCTATTAAATGTAGTATGTTATTTATGGTTATATGTTTCCTCCTCAGTGATCTTGAGTAGTAAAGTGTGTAGCAGAATGTAATAGCTATTTTTAACTTCTGAAGACCTGGTTTAAAGTTAATGCCCTTTTTCTCTTAAAGTAATTAATTTGTTAAATAATATGTATGCAGATACACAAACACTTTCTAACCTTTTGGAATGTATGATTGTGCACTCTAGAAAGTTGTTTCTGAGGGACAGAGTTTTCTTTCAGTTGTTTGGTTTTGGGAGAGGATGGGGCAGCGTGGGGAGAGCGCTTTGCTCCAGCGAGCACTCATCAAGCTTTGCATGCACCAGGAATAACAACTGGAAAGTTGGTGTTTTCACTGGCCTATCACAGTTATGTTCCCTACCCAGCAAAGTACTAAGGCATGTGTATAAATTCTAGCATGTGCCTGGATGCCTTGCGAACCCCTCTGAACATGTGATGGATTACATCGCATAATGTAATATCAGGCTTGCATCATTCCTTTAAATGTTGGATGGCAGTAAGAGCTGAAATCAAATGCAGTAGCTTCGTATGGAGAATCAAAATTCAGCTGCCTGCCCAGCCATTTATGTTACTTGGTATTCTGGAGTGGCATGAGACACTATTTATTGTTAGAAAACATAATATCCATATATGTAATATAAATATTTATTCTACAGGAGAAGTAGGATATTGAACCACAGCTGATATCTCTCATCTCTGCTAAGCTGTTTGTCTTTTGGGCAGCAAGGGAGGTTTAAATCTTCTGGTTTCTTGATTTGCTCTCATATTACCTTCTGAGCATATTTAGCATACAATTTATTTTTATATGTGCTGTTCACCATGGAGAACATCATAAACTACTTTACAGTCAGAGATAAACCAGAAAAAGAATTCTTTAGTTACAAACAGTGAGTTTCAGGCAGCCAAAGAGGGAAAGAACAGTGCATTAAGATGCAGTAAAAAAATGAAAGTTGAAATTTAAAAGTAGTAAAAATTTTAATCAGCATGCTGAAATGATTCATTGTAGCTTCTTTTCAGAGACATGCACTATAGTACACTGCTTTCAATGCTGATATTTGCAAGGATCAGCATATGCTGTATAGTATATGTTCCTAGCTTCTGAATGCTGAGTGTGGACATGAATGAGACAGAAAAAGAAGAGCTTTTCTGGGAAATTGGATTAGATCCAGGGAAAGAAAAAAACCAACACAGAAGTGAATGAAAAATATTAAGTGCTGTATTTATAATGATCACAAATACCTGTTCGCGTTTAAGAAATCTGCAGTTTGTTCCATTACGATTTTCAGGTCAGAGTTGATATTTGTGGTAACCTAAAGGCTTTGGCAAGCTATTCATTTGTTTAAAGCATTTGCGCAGATGTATTAGAAGGAAGTTTTCTCTGATGCTGTGACCAAAAAAAATGTTTACTCCATATAAATCAATAAAAGCACCCCACGCTCAGCTTTCTTCTGCAGTCATGGCTTTGCTGAAAAAGACGACAACGGACACTATGCTTAGTATAGCATAGCTGTTATTTTAGTGCAGAGTCATGTGGGCTCTTTTATATAAGATGTACTGTGCATGATCCACTTTTGATTGTCAGTATTCTGCCAGCTAGAGAATTCTGCCAGATAGTGGTCCCCAAACTACTAGATGTTACTGCTTTTTTTTTTTTTTTTCCCCGCCTGCGGATAGGCAAATGTTAGAGATGTGATTCACATAGAATAAGAATAGTCTTTAAATTTAGTCCCTGAAATGAAAAGGAACATCAGGGGAACAGAAAAACATGCAGTCAGTCTCACTTTCAAAGTATGTCATTATCCTACATGTCTTGAAATTCTTCATTTCTGAGATCCAGCTAGAGCTCAAAGCAGGAGGGACAAACTACATAAGAAGAGCTATTCTTGTGAGATTATCAGGCCTGTTCTGTTCACTTCAGAAAATGGTATAAGTTACAACTTCTGGGCATTTTCTCTGAAGAAGTTTGGAATGTTTTGGTACTTATATATTGTGTCAGGCAGGATACACTAAACTATTCAAACACAAATTTCCCCTTATTTCAGAGTATGCTGCTTTTTCAGAAACTAGTGCTTTCAAAAATAAGTCTTAGTACAGTTGATAATGTTCAGGAAGTTTTAATTTCAGAATGCTTGGCTCTAAATGACAGCATATTTTAGAACATCAACCCAAATAACAACAGAGTATATAGTTTTACTAATCAAACATATTTTTCTGAAGATGTACTTTTTAAAGTGGAGATTTAAAAATTGCTAGCAGAATTTAAATGCTGACTTTTAAAAATTAACTTTCCACTGTGAGTTATAATCAGCTGCATGCCTCTAAGTAGAGCAGACTTTTATCATGTTTTATTAGTGTGCTCTATATGAAGTTGCATAAAAGTGACATATCTGCCACCAGTAGACCAAAGCTAAATGCTGTCATCGCCACAATTGCTTTGTTTTCTGAAATCAGCGCTTTTTGCACCTCTTCATCAGTGACAGGGTTTTGCCTTTGGATAAAAATCAAACAAAATCATTTGGCACTGAAATTAAGATGGCAAAAGTGCACAGAATGCTCCTGTGGCATCTTCAGATAACTGTTTAGCCTTTGCTGTTTGCAGTAAATTATTTAGCAGTAGTTATCGTTAAACTGGCACGTACAGTGGCTTTGAGAGGCTTTTTCCTTTGTAACAATATAAACCTAGGGGGTTGTTGAGGGAATTAAAAGAAATATCAAGACAAGCCATGGTGTAGTAAGAGGTATTGCAGAATTGTCGTGGTTTAACCCCAGCCAGCAACTAAGCACCACGCAGCCGCTCACTCACTCCCCCCCCATCCAGTGGGATGGGGGAGAAAATCAGGAAAAGAAGTAAAACTCCTGGGTTGAGATAAGAACGATTTAATAGAACAGAAAAGAAGAAACTAGTAATGATAATGATAACACTAATAAAAAGACAACAGTAGTAATAAAAGGATTGAAATGTACAAATGATGCACAGGGCAATTGCTCACCACCCGCCAACCGACACCCAGCCAGTCCCCAAGCGGCGAATCCCTGCCCCCCCCACTTCCCAGTTCCTAAACTAGATGTGACGTCCCATGGTATGGAATACACTGTTGGCCAGTTTGGGTCAGGTGCCCTGGCTGGGCATGAGAAGCTGAAAAATCCTTGACTGTAGTCTAAACACTACTGAGCAACAACTGAAAACATCAGTGTTATCAACATTCTTCACATACTGAACTCAAAACACAGCACTGTACCAGCTACTAGGAAGACAGCTAACTACATCCCAGCTGAAACCAGGACAAGAATCTATTCCTGATATCTTTATGTTAAACAAGTACCTGTTTAATGCCCTGAGCAGATATTATTATGTATTATTTTAATATGATCATCACTTAGATCGTTGTGCCATATAGCTGGAAGTCCCTGTTCGAAAGAGGTAACAGTCTAATTTGAAGTGCAAGTGTGACAAATGAAAGGAACAGAAAGGGAAAACAGAGAATAGTGCAAACTAAAATTGCACTGTTACACTGGCTATTTGTTGCATGATTGTTTGCAAAAAGCTTATTTTTTTAATCGGCTATCCCCAGCTACTACTTAGCCATAATTGGTTAGCTGGTGTTTTTTTCTGGCTTCAAAGCAAGGTGAATTTTGAGGATGAATTTGAAGTGGGAGAGAGAAAGTGCAGCTTGATGCAGTTTACAGGCAATTTTCTCTTCTGGCTAGTAATGCTTTGGAAAGAGATCTTTGCTGGACCATGGCATCACTATTCGCTGTGTGCTGTGACAGTAGGTTGGAATACAGATGCAATCATCCTTTTGTATGTCTTTGACACATGAAACTGTGACAGCAATTTGGGAAAAGTACTTTGGATTTCCTGTGATAAGGATGTTATTGCACTTGGGAAGGGCTACTTATTGACCAAGGCTAGGATAATAAACCCTCTTCAGGAATTTGTTTCATTTGACTACCCCTGTTCTGTTCTAGATAGGCTTCATCTCACAACACTGTAGCTAGATGTGGTAATATTGCCTTATTTAGTAGGAGCAACTTCCTGACTTTCTGCCTTTGTTACTTCACTTTGTTTCTTCTCACTCTCTGTCCTCCCTGCCATCGCCAGGCTTTGCACTCCTACTCAGATAGCAGTAGCTCAGAGCCCTCCTACATCTTAAACAGCTTTTTCATGCCATAATGGGTTGGTGTTTCCTGTTTCTTATTTCAGCCTTCCTTTCTCAGCAATGGCTGATCACACCTTTCACTATAAAAGTGGTTCTCATCCCGGCTTAGTTCACACATTGAGAAGCTATCTCAAACTGTCAATTTTAGCTGCCCAAGTCGGCAGCTCTCCTCCTGGTATAGATTACTTTCACATTCTCAGCTTCGTATAGATTAGTTTCATATTTCTGACCCAGCAAGACACTGCCTGTCCTTGGCTGCTGTCACACTCTCTGTTCTCCTCTCTCCTGGGAGAAAAATGGGTGACCACGAGAAGGCAAAGCAAGGCAGAGATGGAGATGCTGCTTTTTTTCCATGAGCAATGCAGTCTGACAGTTGCCCTGTGCTATTCCCTATCTCTGAGAGGTGCAGGCTTTGATTTAGTTAAGTGTCTCTTGTCCTGACCCTTCCTTCGAATAAACTGGCAGAAGGCTCCCCGTTTCTGCTGGCTCTTGTCTCAGAGGTGTGGAGGAAATTACACTTCTGCTTTTTTCTTTTTTTTTTCTGCCAAAGACTGAATTTTTTTCCTTCCAGGTAAATTCTACAGATGGTCTTTATCTGGCCTGTTTCTCAGGGTAAGTCTTAAAAGCCTTATGCCATCTCTATTCATACCAAGTATTCTCTCTTCTGTGAGAAATCCCACTGATTTCCACATCACTTTCAAAGTAACACATTCTCAGTGTGCACATGCATAGCATCATTGCACTCATTAATATTGACCACATTGGGGAAATATGCTTTGCTGAAAAATTAAAGCTAGCACAGATATGGTTCAAATAAAGACATTCACAGAGAAGGTAGGGTGGAGACAGGGTGCCTCACAGGACTTAGTATATGGAAATGAATATTTTCATAATGAAGGTGGAAGCCAAGCTCTAAAGTCCTTACATAAATGCCCTGAAGTCATGGGAACCAACATAATCTCCTTTCCAGAATTCAGAAGGACCCAATACTATGAAATTACTTCTCTAATAGCAAGGGATGGTGATAAATCTTTCAAATCGGGGACAACCGATCAAAAGAGGAAGACAAAGTGATCTGGCTGACTACAAATTTGTTAATCTGTTCTGAACAATATGCAGATTTTTTGAGCAAGAAAGGAAATAAAGAATAATTAAAGGCGTTAATGGAGAACTGGGATAAAATGTAACCATGACTTTGCCAAGACGTTGTTTCAGATATTACCTAATACCTTTCTTTGATAATAGGCTTGACTTCCTATTTGAAGGGAAACCATTAGATCTTACCTGCAACTTGATAAAGCACACGTTGCAATATTATGTAGGAAATTTTCATTAGCTGAAGAAGGTGGAGATCTGTAGAAAATTGTATGATGACTGGCCAAGGTTGTGGATGTGGTGAGATGCCTACAACAAGTAGTGGGCTAGAGAAAGGTCATGGTTCTCAAACTTTGGCCGTGGTTTTGATTTTCTTTGTTATTTCCACTGATAGCTTTGGTGTGAGAGTTAGATGAAACCGATAGAATTTGTTGATGAAAGTTGTGGGGCTTTTGCTTTCCATAACAATAACAGATAACCTTGAAGACTGAATAACAGAAACATGATTAAATTTGCAGGGCAGTTATAAGGTAATACACACTGTGGTTAGTAATAATTTCTGCTATATCATGTAGGTTCTTCAGCTGGAAATGACAAAGGAAAAAGATTTGGGATTATTAAATCACATAATGACTGAGAATGAGCAATGTGATGAAGCCATGGTCAAGGCAAATGCAGTCTTAGGAGGTATGGTATGAAATACTCTAATAAAAATAGGGACACAGTCATGATGTGAAAGACACTAGAGAAACCTGGTCTTGAAATCAGCGTACTGTTGTGATTGCTTGTGTTTAAAAAGGATGAACGCAGACCAGAACTGGAAAACAGGGAGAGCTTACTTATTGAGAGGAGGATAAAAAAATTTGGCTTGTTAAGCCTAGCAAAAGTAAGCTGAGAGAGGCAATATCATTACTCCCTATAAATCCATCAGGCAGGTAAACAACAAGAGCAGCTGCTGAAGCTGGAGGGTAATGCTGGCACAGGAGCAAATGGAGATAAACTGGCCACAAATAAGTTGAAGCTGGCAAGAAGGTGTTCAACTATCCGAGTGGAGAAATTGAGAGCAGCCTGTCCAACAGGGGACAATATAGATTCATTAGTTTTAAGACAGACCTTAATAACTTTATGGAAGGGGGTTCATGACTTGGTTGCCAGTGGCAAAAGGAGGCTGAACTGGGAGAGGTAGAGTTGCAGAGTCCAAGTTGCTCTTTGTCTAAATTTTCAAACAGGAACACCTAATGCTACAGTGTTAATTCTGTATTTAAGCAGCTGAACAAAAATGGTCCAATTTGGAGGGCTTTTGGTTTCTCCAGGAAGTACTGGCATCTGCTTGGATTTACTGAGATACCTGTAGAACTTGGGCTTTCACGTAGTTACCTCAGTATTTAAAAACATCGTGGAGGTTAACACCAAGAAGAGCTGCTGCTGCAGCAAAATATTTAAACATCATAAATATACAAAGGCCAGATGTGAGGTTTCAGAATCTGACCTCAGTCTTTTAACAGAAATAGAAATGTTCCATCTACTCTGTGGTTTCTTTAGTTAATATTTATAATGAAGTGCATCGCTAGGATCTGTACAGAATTGCTAAAATGGGTATGTCAGATTCCCTGTGTTGTTCCTATATATACAGGATACTGGTACAGGGTTGTAGTTTTCAGAGGGACCAATTGCAAGTATACATTGATATTTCTGAATGGCCATTTTCCACATTCTCAGTATTTTAAATGGGTTTTTAAATGCATGTGATGGGTGAGGCTTACATGCTTTAGAAATATTCAGAAATATATTTCAAGCAGCTTTACAAAACACAACTGTAAAATCTTGACAGTATTAATTCCTCTGACAGTAAAATAATATCTAACCAATAAACAAATCAAAATATTTTTCATCACTTGCCCACCCGTTCCCATAAAAAACCAAACACACTCCTCCCTTCCCCAGAAAACCCCAAACCCACAAAAAAAAACCCCAAACCAAAACCCAACAAAAAAAAACCCACCAGAAAAAAACCCAAAACAAAACAGCTCCCAGAAATATGGAAGTGGTGAGTGGAAGAAATAAGGAAGTGATTATACAGATAAGGTAATATACTTTATCTTTCCCCAGAGTTTAAAAATTGGCATTGTACTGGACTGGAACAGAATCTCAATCAACTATTTAGACGGTAGTTAGCTAGAAAAAGGGTGCACTGCCATGTATATCCTCCTGGGCTAAATGTGGCAAGAGCAGAATTTTATGTAATCTTCCACTGGTGTGGTCTGGTTTGACTGTTACTGAAACAAAGGACAGCATTTCTTCCTCTTTCCTTTTGTTCCTACGTTATCTCTTGGCATTTAAAAAGAGAATTAAGTAAGTTCATTTAAATCAGCCAAACCCTGTGCTTGGACTAGATCCCCCTAAACTTCCTTCTGTGTACATTTATTCCAGATGGTTTACATGTTCCCAGTTTAGTATCAACAGCAAGTGACACTGAAAGAGTATTTGCTACATCAGTTGCTCCCTCAGTCACTATCACTTTAAATGATAGCAGTAAATATATTCAGTAAGTATATTACAATGCAGCCCCAAACCAGTAACAGTTTCAAAAAGCATTAAGAGATGTTAGCACATTTTAGTTGCTATCCTTCTAGGTTGTTATATACGATGTAACTTTGACAGGCATTTGACAGAAAGTGCCTGCAGGTCATCTTTTGTTACAGGCTGTAGAATATGTAAAAAAAATTAGAAATTATGAGAAGGATGTATCTTATCCCATGAGGGAATATGAATGAGTCTGCCTTCTTTTTCCTAGCACTGTTTCGCCCTCTGCATATTGAACTATATTTTTATTTTAGACTTCCTTCTACTCCTGCAGCAGCTGATTGCACACATCATGCTGTAGTATTCCACAGAAGAAAGCTCTAAACCACTTCACATCCTGTTGAGGATGTTGTACCATTGATACAGCTGGTAAAAACGTGGTAGATGATACCATAATCCTTGGTTAGCAGAGCTACAGATCACAGGAACAAAGAGTAGATTGCTTTGTAAGTTTGTAATAAAATCTTTATTTACACATAGTATTTTTACAGTTCCTCTTATAACTGATACAATGTTTTCCAATTGTCAGCAGCTCCACTTAACCTGTCGGTTAGCCTGTAACCTCCTTAATAAAGGTTTCTGAGCAGAAGGCTTAACAAATGCAAATTTCCTTTCAGAATTCTCAAGAGAGGTTGCCTATAGGTGAAAACTGAAACAATGATAAAAGATGCTTCTGAGGACAACTTGTAAATCTGCTAAATGCTATAGTAACTGTATGTGGGATTCTATAATCAACTCTTTCAGAAGAAAAATTGAGACATTCTCATTAAAATGTTTCTATTATGTAGGCTAATAGCTTGGGTGGTGTTCTAGAGGGATTTTATTTGCTTGTTTTGTTTTGGCAGAATTGAGTAATTTTAACAGAAGACTGTTGTAAGTGAATCATCTTGCATGATAATGCTGAAAAGGGCTTTCTTGTGAATCTGAACAGAACTGGCTCAAGTATTTGAAAAATGGCATTGAGACTTTAATAAAAAATAAATGTTATTGCACAGATATGGCAAAATGTCAAGGATACATGTACACTTAAGCAGCATTAATGAGGATGAACTTTGCTCATATGCAGGGTTTCTTTTATAAAGTAAAAATTTGAAAAGTCATTGTGTTTAAACCATTTTTGTTGAATATAAAAAGCAGTTGGAAAAGGACTAGATTTCTTCAGTCTGGTGGTAAAAAAACAGCACTTTTCACCTTACAGACATATGTTCCACACTGTTCCTTGGTTCTTACAGACCCATCCCAAATAAAATACTTAAATATAATCAAGAAAAAAAAAACCAACAAAAAACAAACAACAAACAAACAAACACGGAGAGGACCTTAGTTATTCCTAAAATCCTCACGAGTCTTATAGTTCATTTTCTGAGCTATGCTCTCCCATCCCTTCCTGTTTCACTTTCAGGACTGGCATCAGGAAAACAAATAGAGACTGGCAGGGGTGTGGGAGGGTCTCAAGGCTTTTTCTGTAGTGGCCAGAAATCATCATTTGACAACTGTTCGCCTCTGTGAAATTAGCTGAATAGTCCAGTGCCAGGTATCCATTTCACAACACAGAAAATGTTATTGTCATTGGCAATACACAAGTGTGCTTGTCGGCAGCCTTGCAGGAGATGTGAAGGATTGAATGGTCAGGGGGAATGGTCACCCCTTGAGGTCTCTGTGGAGAGGCATGGTGTTGGCAGACCATTAAGCTCCATGTCATAAAAGTGGATGAATAGTATTTCCAGGCTCTTGTCAGTTATTTTAGCTATGTTAATTTTTTAAAATGCATAGAAAATAAAAACCTTGCAATAGCATTAATAAGTGTTAATTGGGCTCCATTTGCATCCTGAAAGCCTGTCTCTAACTTTCAGTGTTAGGGGGATTCTGGTTTTTTCCCCCCATTTCTATTCTCGGTGAGTGAAATTACTTGTGCTTTTACATAGAAGTCTCTCTGTACCCATTAAGGAAGAAGGGCCAAGTCTGCTAGATCTGTGGTGGATGTTTTAGGTGTTTGCTGTGTTGTGAAAGGCATTGGGGTTTATTCTTACACCTCTCCAAATCTCCAACAGAGCAAAACCTAGTAGTGATGGTGGTGGCTTGTCGTCTAGATCTGTGGTTTAGATTTGTGCATCACATCAATATGCAACAGCAAAATTAACATATAATGTCCTAGCATGTATAATTTAGGGAGGGCCGATTTCAAGATTCATAGTTGACGTAGCCCATTATGTCCCATTTTATGACCTACTTTCCTTTGCTTAAAAGTTTGCCAAGCATTCACTAGCTACAGGTTTGGTGGTTTTTTTCCAGGATGCACAGATGGCATGTGCTTTGGACAAATCACAGCTAAGTAGAAAGAAGATGCTGTTGTTTCAAGGAGCTTCATAAGGATGTTGTGTCACACCATATGTAGCAGAACTGAGAAGATGAAAAAAAAATGATGGATGCTTGTAAAAGAGAGCAAGGATAGTATGGTAGCCAAGAAAGCTGCCTTGAGAACTAGTGCCTGTCTGGGCCTGTGAATGAGTCATCCTGCCTGACTTTAACAGAACTTCTTCATGTGTCCAAGGAGAAATGTTAAGATGTGGCTCTCAACAGCTAAACGATTAGAGTCAGCATTAGTGAGAAAGCTAAGTTACCTCAAATAGGATGCTCAAAAATAGTGGACATTTCTTTAGCTCATCCTTCTTGTTGTCCCCAGTTTCCTGTCTGTAAGTTGTATATTGCAATATTGCTTGCTCACCCTGTGGGCATGTGTCCCGGTTTCAGCTGGGATAGAGTTAATGGTCTTCCTAGTACCTGGTACAGTGCTATGTTTTGAGTTCAGTATGCGAAGAATGTTGATAATGCTGATGTTTTCAGTTGTTGCTCAGTAGCATTTAGTCTGAAGTCAAGGATTATTCAGCTTCTCATGCCCAGCCAGCGAGAAAGCTGGAGGGGCACAAGAAGTTGGCACAGGACACAGCCAGGGCACCTGACCCAAACTGGCCAACGGGGTATTCCATACCATGGGATGCCACATCTAGTATAGAAACTGGGGGGAGTGGGGGCGGGGGATCGCCGCTTGGGGACTAGCTGGGTGTCGATTGGCGGGTGGTGAGCAATTGCACTGCGCATCATTTGTACATTCCAATCCTTTCATTATTGCTGTTGTCATTTTATTAGTGTTATCATTATTAGTTTCTTCTTTTCTGTTCTATTAAACTGTTCTTATCTCAACCCACAAGTTTTACTTCTTTTCCCAATTTTCTCCCCCATCCCACTGGGTGGGGGGGAAGTGAGTGAGCAGCTGCGTGGTGCTTAGTTGCTGGTTGGGGTTAAACCACGACAGTCCAAATCCATGAATGTCTGTTAGGCTTGGAGAAACAAAGAGTACTTACCTCTTTAGTTCCTCCTCTTGTTCAGAGGTACAGAATATTAAACCTGTGCTTGATTTGTGAACGTTAGTATTCTGTGTACTGGTTAAAGAATGAACAATATAGAAAAATACAGTATATGATCATATACTTGTATGATTCAACTTATTTAGCTCTTTCCATCTGAGTGCTTTAGCAGACTTTGTGTGTGTTTAAGGAGGTAAATGGAGCAAATGGGAAACTTTACATTTCCTATATGGAGATATAGCATACAGAGGACAATGTCAAGAGCAAGTTACCAAAGGTTTGTGTAGGAGCATTCTTGCAGGCAAGGGGTGGACTATCTTACTTTACTGTGTAGTGTGGGCTGCCAAATAAATGTTATGGTCTTACCGAATGACGAGACATACACAAGAACCGTGTGGCTGCATTAAAACTTTCAGGCTATCAAAATGATTTGCTACAAGAATGAGACATTAATTCACTCACCTTGGGGAGAGTCCATATGACATGCAGGAATTTGTTAACAGCATGACAAAGCTTGTGCTTACACATGAGGACAATAGAAGGTGATTTGTGTATTTAATATGTATTGTCACTTTTCCTGATCTGAGTTCTGAATGGCTCCAATTATCTTTAGCTTATTCAACTACAGAAATGTTTTCCTGGATACTTAATGAGCATTGAGTCCTACTTCCCAAGCTACAGGGAAAGGCCTTATCTGACACGAGGGAAGTAGAATGGAGCAAGTATCATGCTTTATACACCATATTCCCCATCAGATCAGCATTGCCCATACAATTAGTTAAACATCCATACCCACCAGGTATCTACACTGGAACTGCTTGTATTCAGTCCCTGGAAACACTTGGAGAAGTGTCTGAAAGATATAATGAATTTGCAGGGTGTTTATTCAAAAGCATGTTTTGTTCAGAAGGAGCAAGCAGATGACTCCTGAGGCAGGTGGGATATATTTTAGTGCTGTTCCCAAAAATGTGAGAAAGGCGACGGGGGATACAAGGTAGGATGTGGAAGGACACATTTCTGACCATGTCGGCATAACACCAGCATGATTCTAAATATGAGAGTAAAAATAGAATGTACTATTTAAAAAAAAAAAGCCACCGCAACCCCTTTATAACCCCAGAGAAATTTATCAGTATTGTGTTTGTCCAGAGTCAAATCAGGAGTTATACATGGTTTTGTAACTGTTAGATGTTTATAACTAATGTAGTTGTAGTGATTGTGACTGCAGTAAGTCACGAAAGGGAAGCAGGGAGAGGTTTCATTCCTTTGTGAAAGCAAGAAGAGTTGCTCAGTAACCACTCAGTACTGGCATTGTGTCTTACAGAGACATTTGCATCTCTGAGGGAGGATAGCAGTGATTATTTTATTAGAAAAAAATAGTAAGACCATCCTCTGGATAAGGAGAGATTAGACTGCATTTTGGAATGAAAGATCAGATCTGTCTGGACACCTGGGAAACGTCAAAGGAGAGATTAGCTATAAAAGCTTGCATGGTCAGGGAAGACAGACCCATGTGAGGGTGAGCTCTGACAGGTGCTTCCAAGGGTTTTCTTTTATTGGAAGCTCTCCATGGGGAAACTCCCCCTTACAGGGAAATTTTCTGACAAAACTCAGATGTAGGCGCTGTCTAACAGATACAGCCTTGGGCATGAACTATGCACAGAGAGTGAAACTGTGCAATGAGCAGAGAGATGTGTAAAGGAGACAATATAATTAAAGCATTGCTTTCCTTTCATTTCTTCACCTGTCTTTTATAAAGTTGTGTAACTGTGCTGCTTATTTTGAATATTGCAAACAAAATACTTTTATTTTTGTTCATCTTAAATTGGCTTTAAGCTGTAGCACCATTTTAGCTACGTGAGCCAGATGGGAAAGCTTGGCATCACAGGAATGAGGAGAGGAAGGAGTGTAACGCAATGTGCCTGGCATGTGTTTCTAAAATATCAGGGTGCCTGCACAAAACAAAGTCTTCAGGGAGCATGCTGCCCATGCATGCTAAACGTTATTTTACTCATCTTTTTCTTGTACTTTAGGAGCACAGTGTGGCCAAACCACTGAGCTGGGGGATATTCTGTGATTTATCTGGATTTGGTTCCAGCAAGTGTGACTTAAAGATGATTAAATGCACTGAGCTTTTGGCCTGCTTCTATTATAGTTTCATTACAAAGTTTGAATTGAATGTAGTAAAAGGCAAGCTCTGCTTTTACCTAGGAGCCTTGTTATGTGGAGAGAGCCATAACCTACAATTCAGTTTGTTAGGAAGGGTTTGGTAGGACCTTGAAGTGAAAAATACATACATGGGGAGAATCCTATCATGCTGTTTTCTGTTTGAATTCATCCAGCCTAGAAAGGCTGAGACAAGCTGCTGATTGTTTTCTAGTCTGCCTTGTCAAAGCTCACTTCGCTTGTGTGCAGTGTCATTCTGTTAAAAGCTTTTAGGATTTGCAAGCCTTGCTTGCTTGGTGAGATTTACCAAACACAACTGTCCTTTCCTAGTTTTATCAGTATTAGACGGAATTTACACTTTTCCTGCTTTGATTTGAGTATTATTTTGTGAAGCTGTAAGAATTAATGTAATGAAGTATGTTTTCTTCTTTACTTAAAGGGCATTTTTAGTTTTATTGGAAAAGGTGTTTGTGCTAATTGCCTGTCAAACCCTAATATTTAATATTTAGTTCTTCTGATAACCTCCTAAAAATGCTGCAAGTTTCCTCCCTACGACAAACAGTAGTATCATTGAATCCAGCACTTAATTTAAAGTAAGAGAGTGGATCTGTAAAACAGTAAATACTACTTTACATACAGTGTTAGGTATATGCTGTGGACTGTCCTCACATATTTGTCTTGGTGCCTAGGATGTTAATGTACAATATTCAAAGAGGATGAGCAATGTTATTAGGTGCCTGTGGACATGGTAAACCTATGATGGGACTTGGAAGTATCCATGGTCCTCATTGTACCATGCGTCCCTAGGTTTGTAACAGATATGTATGAGTTAACATCATAAAAATCTCTTCTGCTAAAATTGTCTTTTATGGCAGTAAAACAGATAGGGATGTGGGCTTCCACCATGCAGATATTCACTGCAGTGTGACATTAAGTTGTAGGAGGAGACAATAGCACTATTTTTTTTTTGTAGCAATATGAAAGCTTGCCAAAACCACTTAAATAAATCAACACATGCACAGCTATAAATCCTAAGCATTTAGATCGAGTTAGTAGTATTTTGATCAAGTCCTATCATTTCTTTATATTAATCTTTTATCAGTCTGTGCAGCCAAACATTTTGTTGAGTCTTTTTGCTTTTCTCCATATTTCATTTTTAAAAAGGGCAGTCATTCTTACATAGATCCACACTGCTAGTTGGGGAAGGGAAGACAGCTTTTTTCTTTTTTCTTTTTTTTTATTCTTATTGGAGGATACTGGGGAAGTTTGGAAAAATATAAAAGATCGTTTTTTCCCAAAGAATGTGATGTGGTCTGGCAAATTTGCACCTGCACTGTTGCAATGTTACCTTAAAGGCAAGTTTATTGGAAGAAAAAAATATGTGTACATTTTTAAGGCATATTTGATATGTACAGAGGAACTCAAAATGGTCATCCAGAAGAAGCCAATGGGTAATCACACTCATAGTAAGGTTCCTTAGTTAAGCTGCTTGGAACTTGACTGGCCTCAGGCACAACTTACTTGTCTTATTAAAGGAGGAGGGGGAAAGTCAGTGTACATTTTCATAACCCTGAAAGGAGTCAGAAATCTTTAGGTGTTTCATCTGACCTTAGGGCTAATGCTACTTATTTTGTACTGTATAATCATAGTTACTGTTCCCCAAGGCAGCAAAGACAAACAGTGCAGAAAGTCTGTGAAGTAGCAAAGGCTGAAGTAATGAAAGACTCTAGTTTTCCTACTTTTTTAAGGAAATCTCAGAAATTAATTTTTAAGTCTGTTTTCTTTTATAAAGACTTGTACAGAAGGAGCTTATTTTTTAAATTATTATCTGTTTTTTGAAGATTACTTTCCCTAACCTCTGGCAGGTTTTGAGTGCAGAGCATGGATTTTTAAGTGGATTTCACAGGAACATATTGACATATGCCTCAAGTCATGGAAAGAGTGAAAGACATGACTTGAAAAATATGATCCTAAAAATCTACAGGAGACCTGTTTTTTTTATTTGCATCATTTCTGCTTGGAAGCATCTGAAACTAAAGAAGTTGTGAACTACCCTAAGTCTACGGGTTTTTTTCCTTCTGCGTTTTGCCTAATGTTGCATGCATGATGCAGTCAGTAGAATCTAACTTCTTGTGAGGGACAGACCAAGCTCTCCAGGATGTCGTGCTTAAAATCTGGAATGAGATTATTTTTATTGCTTACAAATGCAGCTAAGGGGCATGGAAGAATTTAGTTGTTCATGATACAACTGTTAGCCAATCTTCCAGATTTCCATCTCCTCATTGAACCAGGCTTGTTTTCTTCATTAAGTTCATATAGTAACTTATTTTAAACTTTCTTCAGCCTAGCATTTAATTAAACTCTATGCTTATAAAATGAAATGTTGGTTGAATCTAGGTTTTGCTAATGTGAGGTGCTGCTCCTTTTTTTTTTTTTCTTCACCTTGCCTGTAAATATTTTTTTGATCTCAGATGAAGGTAGAATTGTCTGTTGATTTTGTGAACTATGAAATGTCTCTTGAAATACCACAGTGCAGATTTTTTATATGTCCCTTCAGTATTTGCAAGAGTATAATTATCTTTTCTGAGGAAGAACCTAGTGAAATAATTGCATTGTAATTTGGAAGTTGATTCCTCTTCTTTATAGTCTGCTAATCCAGCTGAGAGGCAGCTCACATTGCACTGAAGGCTTTAGTTTGTATTTCTCTTCAGCTTTTTTTTTTTTCTAACTGCTCACTGTTGATTGCTTTAAATGTTGCTTCTGTTCTTTCATTAAGATTACACGTTGTTTTCCATGTGTTCTTTTACAGCTTTCTAGTATTCTTCCTCATCTTCCTAAGTAATTTTGAGAACCCAAATGCCTTGCACAGCATGTTGCTGTCTACATGAATGCTGCATGCAGGTAGAGGACTTTCTATGAGGTGCATCATGTTTCCATCAGTTTCCATCAGAAAATCTTATGTAACCACTGTCAAACCCCTGGTGGTCCTCTTTGGCCCCGGCCCCATACCTTAGTCAGCATTGGCTCATTTAAAGAGACTGAGACTATGATTTTCAGAAGGATGATTGAGACTCTGTTGTCAGGTTTTATTTCTGGACTCAAAGGACCAAACGCTAGCTGTATGGAGAGTACATAGGTGGAGTTGTTCTGATTTTACTCATGTGACTGAAATCAGAATCTAATCTCACTTTTTCTACTCTGCTGTCTTAATCAGAGTAGAGAAATACTATCTTTGATAGTCATAGGTCAGAGCTCATCTGTCTACATTGGAAAGACATTTTTCACTCCATCAAAAATTTTGCAGGTTTGCAAGCAGGAATAACTGTTTTTTGCAGAGAACATGGTTATTTTGCAACTACTGAATTCTCCAGTACTGACCTAGGGCTGAGTGTCTGTTCCTCATCATCTGCTCAGAGTGTGCCAAATATTAGGAACAAGGTAGCATCTGAAATTAGAAACAAGCTTTGTCAGGAAATTTTTCTTCTCTGAGAAATAGAATTGTTGGAGATGCTTCCTCTCCCACATCTCTGTTCCTTACAAATTTTAGACTTAACACTGTCCTGAGTTTTCATTTCTTTGTGTTTTATTATTAGTAAATGTCTATTCACAGTTGTGAGATGATTTTCCTTTGTGAGTTCATCAACTTGTATTGTTGCACTGCTGTTTTGATGACTGTCGGAGCTAATGTTTCAGGCCCAGGAGGATGTGAACCAGTGAGTAATCCCAGCTCACTATTTGAATTTTGTATGTAGGTATTGGCTGCCATCTCCCATTTAACAGTGTACTTCTGGATAATGATTCTTCTGATTATAGACTTTTTTGATATATAAAAATGTACTTCTCTGACTAGATCATAATTAAGCCAGGAAGCAAGTGTGTTTAGTTACTTATGCTGATACGTAATGATTTACTATTTGCACTTGTAAACTTGTCTAAGGCCTTCTAATTGAAAGCTCTTCAAGGAAACTAAGTTTATGACAATCTGTTAATCTCTTGGCATCCTCTGCACCTCTCAATAGTGCCATTAATGCCTTCCATTATATTCTTGCCATGTGATAGCGTATCTCTGTTCTGTCTTCTGCTGGAGCTCAGTTTATTGAGCACGGGTGAGCTAAATGACTACCTATTACTAGTTAACCTAACACAATTGAACACCAGCTTTATTGAAAGTTCAGTGCTTAATTAATTAGTGAACTTAGGATCTGGAATATGTAAAAGACAACCAGCTCTATGTCAGCAACAGATTCTTATTTTCATTCCAAGTTACCAAAGAGGTACTTAAGGTTGAGGCTGTCCCTTAGGTATTAAAATTCTTGTCTATTTGTTTGATGAAAGGTACAATGAATTTCTGAATGTGATATATCTGCCTAGTAGTAGAAATGTCCTAACACAACAGGCTGAGTCCTGAATGTGGAGAGGAGTGGGACAGGAGTGGCTGATGTTCGAGCAGCTCTGTTTTAGACTCTTCACATTCACATGTACTTGCATGTACAGCTATCTGTATTTACGCTGTTTAGGCACCAATTAGGTTGATTTTTGCGGCAGTGATAATACAGAGTTATGAAGCAGAAGTACTCTCAGGACCCTTTGCCCTCCAGTTCTGTAACTGGGTTCTTCAGTTCATTGCTTCTGTCTCTGCACCCTATATCATCTGTAAACAAGGGTCATGATCACAATTCTGCCCTGTCAGACCATTGGGGGTGCACACTGCTTGACATTCTAAGCCTTAATGTGACAGTGACCAAACACTTGTGTATCAGTAAAAATCTTAAGTGCAGCTGAATTTTTGATCTAAGGACAAATGTCTCAACCTTGATTTGCAACACTCAGGCTACTTTCATCTTTTTGCCTGCAGTGTGCCATCTCCCATCCTGCCTATAAAAATGGAAGCACATTTCTGCTATTCTTCAGCTAAACTTATTTTACCTTTGATCATCATGTAAATTTCTGGCCAATTCAGGCAGAGCTTTTCAAACCACAATCCACTGAGCAGGGGTTTTCAGTTGCTCTTCATCACAAAGCCTCGCAATCTAGCTCTTTGTTACTGGTGTTCAACTCACAGGCCACGCTCCCTGTAATAGTTACTTGTTCCCCTATAATTATTCACAGCCCTATTTTGGCTCTTTGTGAGGGAATTTGTCAGAGTATACAGTATACCGCATCTGTTGCAGATGATACTGCAGTTGCTGTGCCTGCTGCCTCAATGGTTTAAGATTGGTGAGGAGCCATATGAGCACCTTGAAACACTTCATTTTTGACCTTGCGAGAGGTTGTAAGGAACAGTGTGAATATCGTTGCCATATCTTGCAAGGTCATTTGGCCATATCCAAGGTTACTCCCTCAGTGTTACTGTCTTCATGATTTGTGTGGATTCAATCTAGGAAATATAAGAGGATTGGGGATTATTTTGCAAGGATTTTAAACCACATATCAAGGTATACTTTTTTTTAACACTTTATTATTTCTCATTTCTGAGTGTACTTATGGAGCAGCTGCCCAGAACAGAGTAAGATTCTCTGTCTTCCAGTCAAATGGAATCTCAGGTGTCATCATCCCTTGCTCCTTGCAGACTCCTGTTTGTTAGGTATATCACCTCTTTCCACCAGAGGAAAGGGAAGCAGGGTCAAGGCAGACTGTTCTCTATGCCTACTTATATTGTTGCAGAGGTATAACACCTGGCCTCACTGCTGGTGAGCAGCTGCCAGTGCAGCAATGTGCTGGTGCCCCATGTGGGGTAGTGTTAATGCTACCTCTCCCAGGACACAAGTGCTCCAGGTGGGATTAGGGCTTGTGAGCTGCAACATGTGTTCAACTCCTTTTTTTCAGTGCAAAAATTTCTGTTTTTTAAATCCAAGTGATATATGTCAGGTGGGCTAATATATTTTGGTTTTGTTTTGTGTTGCAAGTAACAGGATGTATAGTTTGGGCTTTTATCAAAAGCCAAGCACTACAGTGACTGGAGCAATAACAAACTTACTGCACTGGGACTTAACTGGTACCTGCTAATATGTTAGTTGGATTTAAAAGAATAAAATTATAGGGGGTTTTCACTTCCACAGTGTATGACTGCATAGACATTGACTGTTGAGTTGCAAATCAAGTTATAATACACAGAGTTGTACGCAGGTCTCAGAAGATCTTGTTTTATTATTACAGGCTCTAGCATTGCTAATAGGCTTGACAATCTCTTGTCCTTGTTAGCCACACCATCTCAAACTCCTTTTCCCTCTCTGATCCTTATTTAGTTGTTCCTATAGGGGAAATCTTTTAATTTGGTTTTGCAAGTTAGAATATTTCCATGTGACAATTTGTATGAAAACTCTTCAGGTTGATTTTGTTAACACGTATGGCCCACCTAATGGTGTTTTCTCTATATAAAGTCCTCTGATGATGCTGGTGGTGTATCCTCATTCCACATTGGAGAAATTGCTACACTGTTGTTTTTCAACATGAAGCATGTCTTTTGCTACTGTTTATTTTAAAATGTTGTATAGTTCAGTGCATTTTAGCTAAAGGTCCCTTCTTTTCTCAGCTCACTATGGAATAGAGTTGTTTTGCATCTAAGCTCTGGACTTTCACAAGTCCTGAATTTTATTTCATTGCTGATTGTTTCAGGCTCTTAAAGCTCCTTCTTCCCTGAAATACACTGAAGATTGATGTATATGCGTTTTGAATTCTGCTCATACAATCTGGTTGATAAACACTGTTGCAGGAGTGCTATTCCTATAGATGAGTATTTTTACTAATACTGAGATAAGTATTGCAATGTCTTTCAACTATAAGTTAACACAGTTTTTTTTTTTTCTCTGTACCTCATTGATATCTATGATTGCTTTGACTTTGTATAATAATATACACAAATCCTGATAAGTGAGGGTGGGAGTACTGGGTTCCTGACAAATATTTCTGAAATAAACTGTTAGATTAGATTGTTATTTTCAAAATATATTAAGTGTTGAATCATTTTGTTTCTCATGCGGTTTTGGCTGAGTTAGTTTACCTTCCAAGCTACTTTAACCTCTCTACCTTCCGAGTGGGTCAATAAAATAATTTGACCACTTCTGTAGTAAGAGAAACAGCTGCTTATTACTTTCCAAAATGGAGATAATACAAACAATCATCAGACAATTTTGAAAGAGTTAGAATTGCTTTTGGCCAAGGCTCTAATGCACATTTAAAACCTGTGTTCTTAGAAAACTGAATGTGCATTACATCGGTTTAGCATCTGACATTTTCATTCTCTGTGTGTGTGTTAGGTAGGCCCTTTGAAATCTCCCAAAGTAACTTCTAAGGCTTGCATGCAAGCTTTATTGAATGTAAGCTTTGAATTGCTCTGCTCCACATCACTGGACTTCTCTCCCATCCTCAAGTGCAGGGAGTGCATGTTTCTCTTAGTTTGCAAATCAATGTAGAAAATGTATCTTTTTGATTTAGACTTTACTAGATGTTGAATTTTATGTCAGTGCCATAAGCTCCAGTGGTGTTTTATCTGCTTATTAGTCTTATAATGTAAAGTGCCTGGTGATGCATTGCATAGAAGATGCTATAAAAATGGTTTATGGTGCGATAGCAAGGAGAAATGTAGGGAGCACAGATTCACTTTATTAGATGAGCAGGAGTCCCCAAGCAATCGTTTGTCAACAGTAGTTAAAGATTAGTTTATCTTCGATCATTGAACCTTTAATAAACATGGTTTTAGCTTGAAGTAAAATAGTTATATTGAAAAAAAGGGAACTTATATGTTTATGCCGGTTTTGTCTATAGAGAGAAAAAATTTGAATGTATATCTGATTTTCACACTATCTTTTCCAATAACGGTGTTGAGGGAAATAAAAAAATAGTCTTTCTCAATATTGTATGAACAAAGTCCTTTCCTTTGACAAAAGCAGCTGAAGTTAAATGTGCTTGTTTAATTCTGTCTGGATATGTGTATTATATTTAACAGTAATTAAGCACAATCGGTCTATATAGAGAGATCCTGTTAACTGCAAACATAATTGTGTCGTAAAGCTATTTTTCAAGTGCAGTCTATCATATTGTGGCCTATATGGTAGTGGTCAGCTTGTTTTCAAGCCTTATTTGACTGTGGCCTTGGACAGTAAGAATCTTGACAAAGCCAGCATCAAAGAGCAACTTTGGCACTTGGCTCTTCACAAATATTAGCCAATGAATTTCTGACAGTGCTGGTAGGTGACATTGGTATTATCATCTCAGTTTTACAAATGGGGATCATAAGACTTTGGTTAAAGCTGTCTGAGCATCTGAACTCGTATGTGCTTGGTTTTTTGGTTTGGTGTGGCATTTTTTGATGGACTTCAGAAGTATTACCAGAATTCCTGGATCTTGGAATAAAGCTTGTTCTAAAACCTTTTAAACATTAGCAGTAATTTTACAAATGGCTATCTGTGTGACCACACTGCAACAGCTTGGGTTGAGGCTAGAGCTATGTGCAGGAGAGACACATTTTTCATATGTGGGTTAGCTTCTGCTGAACATAATTGATGTCTTATGTTAGCTTCAGTGTGGGTTTTGTGTGAATTTTTTTCACAGAACGTTAATGGCACATAATTTTTAGCTGCAGATGAAAGGATTGTCTTTGGGATGGTTTTGTCTGCCTGTGTTTTAGGGACAGTTTTTCTCATCCACTATTGCTGAAGTCAATGAAATTAAAAGAAATTGGCTTTCAGCAAGAGAAATGTGTGCATTAACTGTTTTTCAAAATATAGAGAGATGTGCTTTGTGTGTAATTAGATAACCAGCACTTGTGGCTGTGACATATGATCTTTATATCAAAGATGTAATATGAGACTGCAAAATAATTAGCATTTTAAAAGTAAAGATGGAGAACAGCAACCTCCTGTCTTTTCTCATATGCGTATTGAACTGTGAATGTAACTATGGAAATGTAATTGTGGCAAGATACAGAGTATTCTGATATTACAAACTCGCCTCAAAATTCATCGGTGAATCATATCTTAGTATTGATTTCAGTAAAACAGTTCCCAAAGCTGAAATCTTTCAGGTGACTCATGTGCCAAGTTTCTGTTGTTTGGACAGTGAAATGCAAAGCGGTGCACAGGCTATCATGTCATCCACAGGCAGGAGAGTCTCACTGGTTCTTAAAGCGAGATGCTAAGGGCAGCTCCACCTCCTCCTTCATAGGGGTCAAAGTGCCAAACAGTTCCTGATTCCAGTGGATGTTGGGCATGTACATCCTTTGAAAACCTCTTGCTGGTCTTCACTCTACATACTTTTTGCCATGCCTCCAACTGACAAGTGGTTTTCCATCAGCTGAGATACAGGATTTCTTTCCTTGGGTCTATTGCTGTACCTGTTGTTAGTAATTTACCTTCAGAAGCAGTTCTGCTTCTAATTAGCTTATGGAAAGGCATTAAACCAACATTTTTTTCCTTTGCAGTTCTAGATATCTAGGGAGGGTGGGAAGTAGAGTGGGGGAAACAATGCTGCATCACTTTCATACAATAGCCATTTAAAGATAACTTCTGCTGAGGGCTTTTAATGACATGGCAAGTATTTCATAGGACCCATTTATATTGTAGATGTCTAGTTAACAAAAAATAAAAATGTGCCTATTAATAATTAAAAAGAAAAGACTTGCCATAAGCTACCAAAATCTACAGGAGAATAGCTGAGAAATGTTGCAAATTTTGAGAAGAAATACAATAATGTAAAAAATAGGAACAATTTGAAAAAAAGCCGCTATATCATATAAGTAGGCTCTGGTGAGGTTAAAGAAAGAAAAAAATAGTCCTCTTGCTGTATATGTTCCATTATGTAAAATACAGAAATAATATATGCATCTGTCATTATTCATGTAAAAATACATAAGTTTCAAATTTTGTTTTTAAGTGCCTTTGCTTCAAATTCTAAGGATTTTAGTGCAATATAAACAGGTTTTTTTCCTGTTTCTGAAGGGAGGGTGAGTAATATATGTTCTTAATGAAACTGAAAAACAATTTTGTGAGCGTTTAAATTGTTCAGTTATCATTTTCTTAAAATAACAATCTGTAACAGAAATTCAGTGCAAGCCCTCCTGAGTGGCATTGTTATAATAATTGAATATCAGAGTTAATGAAATATTCAAAAGGTTCCCTTCCTCGTTTTCACTCTTGCCTGTCTGTTAGTGAGATCAGCAGTTAATGAATCTTGAGGTAGCACAATTGTTCTGTTACCCTCTCAATATATATGGACTTCCAGTAGAAAGGAAATTTTTAAACCTACAATTTAATATCTTTTCATTGTCTAAGAGCTGTCTCTTGCTAAAAAATATTATTTCTATGTATTGAATGGCTTAGAAATGAAATATGCTAATAAAAGAATATCTGATTCATTATCCAGAGAATAATTTAATGTGGGGAGATTAGAAAAAGTATGATTCATATTAAAACGTAGTTTTCAGTTGAATCCATGACAAATTTTCCTGTTCTACTTTTGCAGTAAAAAATAGATTGTGACTACTATTAAATGGATGCTTGCAAGGCAAAAGAGGAGGAAGTTTTGTAATGGACTCAGATCCGCAGGGCCGAATCAGCAAGACATGCTATGGGATTTTTAAGGGTACCTTTATGTAGTTGCTTATTATTCGGTTTACAGTAGTACCTGCACTCCCTACCAAAAGTGTCAGATGCTGCATAGGCACCCGTTATAGCAGAAGTCCTGTCCTGGAGGTCTCAAACTTAAGAAAGGAAAAAACTCAGATGAGAAGACAGCACTTCTCCTTCTTTTTGTCCTGCTATGTCTGTGACAGTTTAGCAGCTCCAACGAGCTCAGGGAAGGATTTGGGTACTGCAGTGGGGTTTCCTGTGTCCCAGCACCGGGGCATGTGGGTCCATCTGTCTTTCCTGTAGGGCAGTGTACAAGGGCAGTGCCAAGTAACTTGAGTTCCTTGTGGGATTAGTCCAGTGTTCCTCATCACCCTATCTACAAGACAAGGGGAAGCAACTGGTGCTTTTCTCCCCCCCCCGCCCCATTTTTATTTTTTTTTTAAATTTATGTCCAGGTTGTCTTTGCTCATTATCATCATCTCATGCAGTGAGACTGCACCACCTAATTCTCTCACATTGGGTCCCTCCAGGCAGATTAATAACATAGGCTTGTTTTAATCTTCACTGTGTTAGAAAGAGAATCTCTGATATTTACAGCCATTGTTAAATACATGTCCTGATGAGACATTTGTCCTGTCATTCACAAGATTGATTTCTGCCCTGATTTCTGTGGCAGCAGGAGTCCAGAAGCTATGCTAGAGAAGCCACCAAGCTAAGTTGCACTAGTTGTGTCATCATCTTCGTTACTGAGAAGAAAAGCATTTTTCTTCAGGAAGTGCTTGCTGTTTTATTGATAGAAAGTACTTCTTATGTGCTGTTCCTCTCATAACACTTTCATGTCAACAGTGAAGTGGAGGAACAAAAGTGCAAGTTGCTCTCAATGAAGCAGAGAAGAACACCTACCCCCTTTTCCTCCAGTCAGGTTTATTGAAATAATTGTGCCTCTTCAGCTGTTTATTATTGCCTTGCTGCAAGCAGCAGTGCAGTTGTCTCCATGCTATTAAGAACTGTGAGCCTACAGTGAGCACTGTCCACTGCTACCAGCCTGGGAAGACAGTGCAGGGAATCCATGCTCAGATCTTGCTGAAGGCCAGAGGATTACATTTATGGCCAAGAAATCTGAGTACCAATTGGAACAGTGGGGCAGGCTGACCCTCAGGCACTGAAGCCTTGTTGCACCTACGAGTGCTTCCCTAAGTCATCTGCATGACTAACTCTGTGGAAGATCAAGTGACAAAGCTACGCTTGGGCAACAAATGTAGCATAGAAGTATGTGCATCTCTTCACGATCACAGAGCTGGTGTAGTTCTATGAGAATTTTAGGCATGGTAGTGAAATTTTGACTTAAAAATATCCTTCTAATCATGTTCTTTGCAATAAAAGCTTGTATGAAGCTACTAATCTTGTTCAATGGAGATGTGTGACAAAATTTAAAAATCTTTCTGACCATTTGTGCAAATTTAAAATAGTTCAAACATTTAGGGAACATGTAACATGTTAATAATAGATTTATGATAAACGTTTTGCCTCTCTCTTTCTCTTTGGGAGAGATTATAGATGTTTTTTGACATGGGTGTCTGAAGTTGGACACCTATAGGAACAGCCTAGTTTTCAGAGGGGCTAAGCACCTACATTTCCCACTGAATATTAAAGGTCTGTCAGAAGTCCCAGTGAGAGGCACTAAGGTTTTTAAGAAGCTCTTACCGAAGTGTGCTTGGTGACATGGTTGTAAGACAGCTAGTACAGCGCTTGTGTTATGAATGGCTCGATCTCTAGGGTGAGCGGTTGGACTCATATTTCTCTATTCAGTGACTATGTAAGCATCTAGCAGTGCCTTGGGGTATATACAGTTCTCAGATCTGTGTAAATCCCATCAGTCTTTAAGCATTACACATGCAAAATGAACCAAGAAATAATCCTTCCCTTGTAGATCCCAAACCAGTGAAGATTCATGAAATGGTGAATGGCCCTCATTACTTCCAAGCTTGTTTTTAATGATTCTGATTTATCTAAATATTTTCAGTATGTCTGTATGTTTACAGTAACAGGATCTGAATTTCCAGCTAGCAACAAGAAAACTGAAATTGTCATGACACACAGTAGCTTAGTTTTAAGCAACAACCACTTGGTATAAACTAAAGTTTTAAGGTAAAGTAAAAGAATGTGGATAAGAAACCCCACAGAAAATAAGTGTTTTTTGATAAGCTCTCTAATCCAGCTGTGCGAACAAATAATGTATCTTACACTTGGCAAAGCTGGCAATTGAAAAACATACTTGAGAATGGGGATTTATAGCAAGATAACAATTTAACGACTTTTTATGGTTTCAGGAGGTTTTCCCCTATTCCTGATTATTATCAGAAGTACTATAGTAAACAGAAACTGTTTGCCTAATAATTACTAACACGTATTTTATGAACTCCTTCAGTAACTTACTCACTTTCTAAACCCAGCATCATTTAACACCAAACATCTAAATCTTAAAATAAACTGTCAAGACTGGTTGTTTTTCAGAGCTAGTACAAAAATGATCGATATAAGTACGAAGACATTCTTCAAGTTACACGTTCATTTGGACAACTGAAATGCATAGTGGTATTTGCCTATTTCAGAATATTTTAAACATGGGTTTTAAATGAGTTAAAGTAATGGATAGAAGATGAGAAATGGTGAGAAGGGCTCTATACAGGAATACAGAGCCTCTATACAGGCTCTATAGGAATTTGTAGAAGGAGACTTTTAATGCAGTCACTGTAGTTTCAGGGTCTCTTGTATGCTTGATATGGTTTTTGAGAAAGAAAAGATCAGGCAAAAAACCTCATAGTATTCCTTACAAGACTGTTGCCATCCTGTCCTAATCCATGTCTTCAGATATTGGTGTGTGTACGTCACCTATGGATGAGGAGCCCAACTAAAAAAAGCGGTGCATTTGCTAAGTTGCCAAAAAGTTTGAGACATCATCCTATTGACTACAGCAGTTTTCTACCACTTTCCTTGTGTGTGATCAATAACACTTAGCCTAGCGTTTGCCAAATGCCAGTGACCCCATCATCCAAATGAAATAAGCTTTGCTCTTTTTTGAGTGGGTTGTAATAACAAGCCAGACTGCAGCCAGCTGTTGTGAGACCATCATTTTGGGTGCTTGGGTGAAGGCCTATACAAGTATCTCATATGGGATTAAATGTCACGCTAGATTGTGTATTACATGTCTGTAACTTGGCATGAGCTTTGTCCTCTGCAGGGCTTGGAAGAGGTTAGTATATGTTCTATAACAGAGAGAAACCAAATTCTTTGGTTTCCTTTAGGAGCCTTGAGGAAAGAGTTAGACAGTCCTTCAGCTGGATCTGTAGGTCTCAGACAGGACAAGAGCCCAGCAGCTGCTGCGGCAGGCTAGTCTCTGACCCTGGCTCAGGGGCCACCAAGCTGCTACTGCTCTCTTGTACCTCTGACCTTTGACTTTTGGCTGTCTAGCTGCCCTGAGTCCTATTCCCTTAGTTTCCCCTTTCCTCTTGAGCTGTGAGTGTACAAGAAGCTTGCTTTCCCTGTGCCATATCTGTTGTCTTTGTCATAAGAAAGATACCGTCCTTGCTGTGGGGCAGGACAGCTCTTTTTTCGGAAAAATTCTTCATGGGCCCTGCAACTACAGACAGCCAATTCCAATCTCCAGTTTTCCCTCAACATTGTCAAGAACAGACAAAAGATGTTGATTGCTCAGCTAGTCTCCAGATGAGTTACAAGCCCTTCTGCTTGCCTCCTTTTACCTGGTCACCTCTTTTCTGGATCCTGAGTATCAGAGGGAGAAAAACAACTGACACTGTGACGGTCCATGATCTGTGTTTCTTTCCTGACCAGTCAAATGTCCCAGTTAGCAAAACCGTCATAGCCCACAGCCATGTATGTACAGAAATATGTCCCCGACTTAAAGTGTATTAACAGTTCTGTTCATTGCAATCTGTCAATTCCAGGATCAGGACAGCTTCTTTTTAAGTCTCATCAATGGCAAAATTTAAAATCATAGTGAAAATTAGAATGAAACCAAAAGAAAATATAGTTATTTTTAAAGTTTCCAGCAATAGTGGAAAGTGTAGTTAGCAATGCTCTGATCAAAAGCCAAACTTAAAAGTGAATGCAAGTAAGAGGCAATGAAAGTTGAGGACAATTCTCATGTTTATCCTAGATAGATACAGCGATTGCTGTGGTGCCTTTAATACTGGGAGACAAGGCCCATACCACTTTCAGCTAAATAAAAGAAACCACAACAATGGGTAACTACTGATGCAGCGCACTCATGGAAGAATTACCTTTCAAAAGGTATAACAAAAGCTTTGTAGACTAGAGGTTTCATTTAATAGTAAAAGTTATTGCTTATTCTTTATAACATCCCTTCTAAGTGAGATATAGTATTTTTAGCCTATGACTTTGAAAGGCATGCTGTGTGTCAGTTTTAAACTCACCTGAGTGAAAATTATTATAAATACCCATTTCTTCGATGTACTTATGTGCATTTAGTTCAATGACCCTCAGCCTGAGAGTTTAGAACAGGAATTATATGTGGACCTGTTTCTCCATATTGAAGGATTACCTGACACTGAGCCTTTCTGAGACTGACTTGCGGACACTTGCATTAAATGGGTATCTGATGGAGTTCAGAATCATTACTGCTGATGTGGATGGAAATTATCAATGAGTTTCTGAAGAAACAAGGAAAAGACAAGAGAAATTGCTGGCTGGGTAAATTACAATTGGAACTAGAAATTTAGACCATAATTTTTTTCCTGTAAATATTGGATCTATGCATTACTGCATCAAATAGAAGTACAGATTTTATCTGATTTGTATATCAAATTACCTGAAGCATGTGATGTGGAGCTTATGATAGCTTAAATTATTAGGAACGAGGGTGAAAACAGGTAATTCCTAATATGGCTTAATGCCTTCTGTGGGACTGTTACTCCATCAAAAATTTTTTTTATTAGTGTGATCCTGTAGAGTAAATTTATTTCAGTCAATCTTTGCATCCTGGAATTGGAGACTTTCTTAACTTATTGCTGGGTATTCAAAAATGGGACTTTCTGTATTATGTATTCCACAGCTATCAGGGATCTGTTTACCCAAACTCATTGTCAGATGGGCTCTGTTGCAGGGTTGTCTATCTTGGGACAAGGTCTATACATCGTGTTTAGTTGAAGGTGACCCCCAGCCCCCATGTTTGGTAGAATTGTGCTGTATGACTGAAAGTCATTAAAAGAAGTAAATGTGGCCTTCTAGTGCTATAGTAAGGGAGTTACCAAGATTTTTAGCTTTATAAGGAGTGGTAAAAGGCTTAAACAAACAGATGCATAGCATTACTTAATTGAAATACCTTGAGGTTTTTCTGCTTTATCAATATTTATTTGGTTTTGCCCTAATTTTTCTGTAGATTGCAAAATTGCTAAGAAAAAATACTAATTTAGTTCAATGTTTAATCCTTCATTACTGGCATTATTTTGTTTTTTATCCTAAGATCTGAATCAGATTGTCCCATTTGAATGTCAACATTTGGTCAGTAGAAGTGCTTTCAGTCTTTTTTCACTTGTCTGACAAAGGAGCAAAAGACATTCCCCAAAAGCTAGGGAAATCCACTTAGTATACTATGAAGGTGAATATGCTAAAGGTAAATCACTGAAAATCCTACAGGGAGGAATCAGGAGAGGATACTAGGTACATAAAAATATCTGAAGTTTCAGAAGGACTAATGGTGCCTGATGAAAGCATAAGATAAGTTCTACAAGCTAATGTGAGTAATCTGCAGATTTGTAAGCACTACATTCATATCCACAGCTTAGACAGGGGAATCTTTATAACTTCTAAGATATGGAATTGGCTGCTAGGTTGCAGAAAACAGAAGTAAAATTTGTTGCCCTTGTTAATGTTGTTATTAAATATCCTTGGCTTTTCGCCTATCTCTTCTTAAACCACATTAAATGGAGCTTAGAGTTATATAGTCATAGTTGAATACCCTTTCTCTAATGCATACAGTTAATGCTCAGATTTTGCTTCTTTGTGAGCTGTGTGTCATGTTCGTTCATCTCTGTGTGACAGCGTTAAAGTAACATGAATATTTATCAGCTTGATAGAAAGTATATTAGAAATCAGAATCATTATATTAATTAACTTTAAAAAAATTATCAGTACTTAGTCTCATGATAATTTTATGTAAGTCAAATTCCTGTATCTTTTAAAATGCCCTCCTTAATATATTCCTGCTTATTGAAATTGTCTATTGTTCTGCATCATACTTTGGCCAAGGAATCTTCCAAGGGTCCTACAAGCCAACATCCAATTATTCTTTAATAATATGCAAACTTTACATTTTAATTTTCATTGGCAAATATCAAACCGTTACTACTGAGGACATCACATGTGCATATATATGTGTAGTATATGTGTCATTATATCCAGCTTGATGCATACAGGGGTAAGCCACCAGATTGAGCAGTTTAAGATGCCCACTGAGGTGTAAAAAATGAAAGGCTGGTCTTGGCAGTGTGAGTCCAAACACCCAGGTCAGCCATTTCTTTGGTCCCTGGGTGGCAGGCATAGCACTGAAGGGTCTCGGATGGGAGGGCACAACCCACCTCAAATCTGCAGAACTCTTCAGAATCTCATTTGACATCAACTCTTTTTCTTTACAGAAGCTTTAAATAAAACCCGAATAATTTTGATTTTTTTTTTCTTCGAGGGCACGTGTATTTTATTGTATTTATCATCTCTAAGTTCACACTAAGAGCTGCTGGTTCTAGATAAACCTAAGTATACAAAACACAAATACACAAATAATCAGAATGCAATTGCAGACACAGTGTCTTGCAGAGTCCACAGCAAACATTTGCTGACATGACTTAGAAGTTGTCCAGGATGACATGTGCTGAGTAGGATGGAGAAAACCTGTTCATTCCTAAAAACAGCCCTACCTGTTTTTTTTTTTTTTTTCCTTTTTTTTTTTTTTTTTAAACAGAGAGGAGTGTGGTTCTGTTCTGAAGAAGGCACAAGCCATTTTGTCCTTTATCTGATAATTGTTCTATATGTTTTCATGATTTATACTAACCTGCAGTCTTTCTGTACTGTGTGAGATAGCGTCACCTTTGGATCTTGAGTTCCACTGAATGCATGAGTTCCTGCTTTCTACTAACTGGGAAAGAAAGGACTATTTGAAAACAACCCAGACATTTTTCACAATATGGAAGTAATTGCAAGTGGCTAATCTTAATTGGCAATCCAATATTTGCTGCTAAAATGAAAAAAAACAAAGTAAGATTCAGACTAAGACACACAGCCTAGTCCTTATCTTAACATGGTTATTGGTTTAGGGGTTTATTTAGAATTTGGCTTGTGTGTTTGTTTAAGATAGAGTTTCATATTGCTATGTAAGGCTGTAAACCAGGTTTCCATTATGCTATGCTATGCTGTTTATATTCAGGACCTTACAAAACTTTTCCTGGCCTTTAACCTAGATGACAGTGCCGGGGATTCATTACATGGCTGCCTAAGCACTTTCTTTTTATATCAAAATGATTTATACGTTCTGTACTTTTCCCATTTCCACTTTGGAGAATGCCAGAAAAGGAGGACCAGTGCAACAGCCGCTGTGATTGATACTATGCTTTTGAAGACAGATGGGAATTATTTAATGCTAGGGGATTTTCCAATTAGCTCTCTATCCTAACCCGTGTTTAGAATTATCTGTTAAGTTTGTATGCCGAGTTAGCTTAGCAGCTCCTGACACAGGCGCACTTAGCAGCACCAAGAACTGGGAAGCTAGTATCAAATACTTTTCAGATGGTTATTGTATTGGGTTTGTGTGGCAAGGTTTTGGTAGCGGGGTGGGGAGCGAGGTTACAGGGATGGCTTCAGTGAGAAGCTGCTTGAAGTTTCCCCTATGTCCAACAGAGCCAATACCAGCCGGCTCTAAGACAGACCTGCCGCTGGCCAAGGCCAAGCCCATCAGTGACGGTGGTAGTGCCTCTGCGATAACAGATTTAAGAAGGGGGGAAAAACCTATGGAACAGCAGTGGGAGAGATAACAGTGAGAACATGTAAGAGAAACAACCCTGCAGACACCAAGGTCAGTGAAGAAGGGTAGTGGAGGAGGTGCTCCAGGCACCAGAGCAGAGATTCCCCTGCAGCCCGTGGTGAAGACCATGGTGAGGCAGGCTGTCCCCCTGCAGTCCAGGGAGGTCCACGGTGGAGCAGATCTCCACCTGCAGCCCAGGGAGGACCCCACGTCAGAGCAGGTGGGTGCCCAAAGGAGGCTGTGACCCCATAGGAAGCCTGCGCTGGAGCAGGCTCCTGGCAGTACCTGCGGATCTGTGGAGAGAGGAGCCCATGGAGCAGGTTTTCTGGCAGGACTTGTAACCCTGTGGGGGATGTACGCTGGAGCAGTGTACTCCTGAAGGACTGCACGCCATGGAAAGGACCCATGCTGGAGCAGTTCGTGAAGAACTGCAGCCTGTGGGAAGGACCCACGTTGGAGAAGTTCATGGAGGACTGTCTCCCGTGGGAGGGACCCCATGCTGGAGCAGGGGTAAGAGTGTGATGAGTCCTGTCCCTGAAGAGGATGAAGCGGCAGAGATAACATGTGATGAACTGACTGTAAACCCATTCCCCGTCCCCCTGCACCACTGGGGGGGTAGGTAGAGAATCCGGGAGTGAAATTGTGCCAGGAAGAAGGGAGGGGTGGAGGGAAGGTGTTCTGAGATTTGGTTTTATTTCTCATTACCCTACTCTGGTTGGTTGGCGATAAATTAAGTTAATTTTCCCCAAGCTGAGTCTGTTTTGCCCGTCAGGGTAATTGGTGAGTGATCTCTCCCTGTCCTTATCTTGACCCATGAGCCCTTTGTTATATTTTCTCTCCCCGGTCCAGCTGAGGAGGGGGGACTTATAGAATGGCTTTGGTGGGCACCTGGCATCCAGCCAGGGTAAACCCACCACAATTATCATATCACCTAAGCTGGAATGGTTTTCCAGATATTTATTCAGGAGTGACCCTTGATATTTAAGATGTTTTACATCAGTATAGGGCCATTGCCCTATACTGAGTAAATTTCTCCTAAGTCAAGCCATTGGAAGTGACCTTCTATTGCTAGCTGATTTTCCACTACTGATGAAGGGAAGCAACGCTAAATGTGATCAATACCCTATCCTCATTGTTCTACCCCAAAACTTATCAAATAAAGTTGAAACACACAGAAGCAGAGGTTTTAATAACTGGTAAGTGGTCAGAGGCTCTCCAGTCACTGAGCTTCTGAAATGCGGCACTCCAACACGCGATGTGCAGAGTATGGAAAATCCCAAGATATTTCAGGCAGTTGTGTTCTTTGGCATTATCCCCAGAAACAGTGGCTCCTGAAATTGCCATTTTAACAAATGTGTTGGGTGATGAGTCTGATGCTAGAAAATAATTGCCTTGCTTTTTAAGAAGAGGAATAAGACTACTGTAAGTGAACACTGCAAATCTGTAACAGTTTTTAAACCAGACAGAAGTCTGTGCAGGCAATAGTGAATATTGCTTCACTGTAAACAGAATACACAAGATTTTCTCTGTAATGATAACCCAATAGTTTGCATAGTTTCCTTCTCTCCAGCTCTACCCGATGATAACATTAAGTCACCTGGCAAGAGCATGCGATTTTAAGAATCCAGCAGCTTGTAACTGTGGAAATATGTAGAGCTTTGAAAGAACCTGAGTACTACGGTGACACAGTGTGGCTTTACATGCTTTACTGGGAGATTGTATGCTACTATGCTGGTTTTGTAGCATTCCTCTCAGCTGAAAAGCTTAGCTCATACTGCATTATCAGTATTATCTCCCATTCAGGTTTACAGTGGCAGAGACGATAGTTTGAGTAAAACATTTTCCTAGAAATACCCTTTCCTGTAGAAGCATATTTAGCAATAATGCTTTTGTTTGCATGTAACACGTTTCTGTAAATTTCTGCAAGAATGTGACTCGTTTCTGCACTTATTCTAGAAATGAAGCTACTATTCATTAGGAACAATGTAATTCTATGTAAGAGGCATTTCTAGTATTTGTGATAAATAATAGTGATTACTCTGTTTCACTGCTGCATAGCCATTCTGAAAAGAGGCATTTGCCTTTTGCATGAACAGAGAAACACGAACACCACTGCTAAATTCTCTCTTTATTTGCCCTAGGCAATATGTCATTTATATGTAGGTATAGATTGTGAGAATTAATTACATTTTCTTACTTTCTACTAACCAAAATAAAAAGACTGACAGGTAATACGCAAAGAAGTTTGTCAGTCTTATTTTCTACATTAGATTCGCTGCTATCCTTCGCTTTTTTAGAGCTGTCTCAAGCAACAAATAATATTAAATCATTAAATTCTCATTAGTGAGCAGGTTGTTGTGAAAAATCTCACATTTCTTTAAGAGAAAGGGAGAATAAGGGGGATGTGAATCTAGAAATCCCAGTGAAATAAATTCCTTTAAAAAGAATGTTTCTGCAATTCTAATGAGTGAGCTTATCAAGTGTCACCTACACTTGTGTAGGTATTCAAGATTAATTATTTTTTACCCAATCTTTTTTTTTGCTTGCAAATATTCATTTTTCTTTTGTTCAGCTAATCAGGTAACAAGTACTTACCCATTGTTATCTCTATGTTAACTTGAATGTTGCAATGTAATTGAACACTTTCTTTAACCTTATCACATGAAGAACTTAAGTGAATTGAAAATCTCTTATATCTTCATAATCCATTACTTATCTTTCATTTCTTTGGAGGTAGAATACACCCATTGAACTCAACTCACCTAGAAGATTTATAAAATACTAGTACTCTGAAAATTACTAGTTTAGTCTATTTAGATTCCCACTTATTGTGCAGACATACTCATTTTACATTCAACTCATCCCACTGTCCAACCATTTTTATGCCACTCTGTCTACGCTGCTGCTAAGAATCTGGTTCACAAGCTTTCTGCAGCAGGGATTGTAGGCTGACTCCAGCACTGTTGACTCCGGTGGGAATTGTGTCATGGGCTCCTGTAGGTCAGGGTTTACTTCATAACCTTTACTATTTTTGTTGTCTTGACAAATAGAATCCTGTGTTGTAGAACACCTGATTACTAGTGTAATCTTGATAACACTATACCAATATGTAGAAATGTATACATTTCTGGTGTATATGTAAGGTCATAACTTATATCTACCATGCTGATAGGAGGACACATGCCCCATGGTAGTAAAAGCAGTTTCTCGTTGATTTGTGTGTTTGGGTATGGCAGCAATTGCTAAAATTCTTATTTTCTTACAGTACTTATCATAAACAGATTTAGTGTGTTGAGGGTACCTGACATTCATCCTGCATTCAGTGTGTCTTATACCTAGATTTTATTTTCACGCATTTAGAGATAGCCTGCCTTTACAATAATTTTAAAAAATCACAGAGGAGAAAATGTTTTTTGTGCTTTCATTTGTATTAGTTCATCTCTGGAGTCTGAGAGGGTTTTCTTTCTTGTGCTGCATTGTGACCGAGATGGAATATGAGCCCCGGTTTAGGCAGCTGCTTAATAGTTATCCTTAAAACCATAGCTAATGTCGTCAGTTTTTCAGAACACCTCCTCCTCTTCCACAGCACTGCAGTGTATTTGCTCCCACAAATCCTTCCTGTTTCTTCAGCTCCCAGTGCTCAACGCCAGTGCCTGGTAAAGCAGTCTGAGTGCTCTGCAAAATACAATTCTTAAACCCATGCAGCTAGATTATTTTTCTCTCATTTTTGTTTTATTTATCAGAACTCTACATCCTACTTCAGGTTAGTGGAGAAGGTCAAGCAGTAAGGTTGGGGCCTTTTTTTTTTTTTTTCCCATCATCCATCTGTCTCCGACCACTTAGTCAGGATCTGGCTGCAGAATTGCCCTCTGGAGCTTTAATTTGATCTGATAACGTAGGTTTATGGAGAGCCATGCCTATCCTCCCTTAGCTGCACAGGAGAAAGAAGTAATAGTTGAGCCATGCTCTTGGTGCTGCAGAGCTGCACATGCCTTTCCGAGGGTTCATGGGCAATTACAGGTGCGATGCCAGGTATCAGATTCTGACTTAAAGAGAATCAGGGAATTGATTTTAGTAGCTAAAGGTTTCTAAAAGCACCCTAGGACTTTTAATAGAGCATTGTAGGTAAACTGTTAGGGTTGGTGTGTTGTAGGCTTATTACATTCTGGCTATTGAAATTGGTTATATCTGCCTTAGGCCGTGAACGCACAGAACAGCTATGGCACATTTGAATTGCTTCCCTGGATCAGGGCCTTGCTTGCAGGGCGATGTCACCACTGGTCTTGGTTTTAATGCAAAAGAGGATAGGTCTTTATATATAGACTCTGTTTCAGTGTTGGAAATGTAGTTCTCCTCCTTATATGTTTTAACAAATCTTTTTCTGGTATGTCTTTTTACTACGACAATCAAGCATTATAAACCCATTCCCATCGAATAATTTTCGGCTTCTCTCTGTTTGCATTGTCTCTTCTATTTGCAAGTTTGCACTTGCCTAATGTCACTTGCAATTGCAAGCAGACTCATGCAGCCTCGGCACTTGTACACCTCCCGAATCCACACATTCCTGGTGGTGCTCGTCTCCGAACCGATCGTGATTGGATGCCAGGACGTATCCTAGGAGATGCTCTCAGCCTCCCAAAGCCTTGCAGTTTACATTATTAATGGCTGGGTTGTGGTTTGGGATGTTCATACCAACAGAGATCATGCAGGTCCCAATTATTTTTGCACTTGTCTCACCAATTGCCATTTACCACTCCAAGTCAGGTATTTTCTAAAGAGAAACAAAAGCATAGAAGCAGTTCTCTGTTCCTTGACAGATATTTGAAGGGGGAAAAGATTTAACAAAGCTTTGTATTGCCAAGCAGTAAATTGAAATCAATTAATTAGAACCAATGCTTTAGAGAGGGATGTTTTCAATGCCTCATCACTTTATATCAGGCGGCCTATGATTTTGAATCATAGACTGAAATCATGCCATCCTACATTTTGCTTAGATCTAACTTTATATAAATGAAATGTTGTCAAATTGAAGAGAGGATTCTTTTTTTCCCCTTTCCTTTCTCTTGCTTCTCCCTCCTCCTCCTGTGTTTTCAGGGAATGGATTGTGTCACTTTTTTTTAAAGGTCTGTTTCTTTTAGTGAGTCTGACTGCCGCTGCCTTTGTTTTGTGTATTATGGAATCCTGCAGGAAATGTATAATTGATTGTTAAAATAGCAGTGGACAAGAAATTGTTCAGAGTCAATTTATTCACATTGAAATAGTTTTTCTGTCTACGCCTTGTTTCACAGGATCTCCTCTTTGCTTTATTCCTGATGTTCATTATGTCAGACAAATGCTCGTGTACTGAATAGAGGTAATTAAAGATCAGGTCTGTCACGTCACGGCAGTATTTTTTGTATTCCTAGAAAGCACTTGTACTTGCTTTGTGAAAATACTGTGCCTGCTCTAAAGCTAGTCAGACTGCTTCATGGTTTTATATCAGCTGCAAGTTTCCCTTTGGCTGCTCCAAACCATGCAAATTGAAATAAGTACTTCTGTTAATGTGACAAGCTGTGATAATACAAGATGAAAGTGCCTTGCGTTATGCTGCCCACCACAGCCAATGTTTGTTTCTGCATTTCCTTGTAAAAATCCCTCACTCCATTATAGCCAGGCATTTATAACTGTCATATTATAGTAAATTAATTTGTTTGCTGATTTGTATGTTTGGACTGGTAAGGAACCACCGTCCAGCAATTTAAGTTGTACCATGTCACAAATAGGGACTTACTGCCTTGTTGGGAATGCCTGGATATCTGGGGTTTTAATGCAGGTCACCCTTCCCATACTGTTTGCTGGTTTGTAAATAGGACAGATATGTCCCAGATGCATTCAAATAAAGCCCTCCCCAGTCTGGCACAGATGGATGGATGACACGGGTCATCGCCAGCTCACTGCTTTTGCAGGGAGAGAGAGGGCATGCATTGCAGGTGCCGTTTGCAGCGTGGAGGGTGCACGTGGCTCCTGCAGGGTGCCTGCTGCACGCTCTGGCATTTGGGAACATAGAAACATGCCTGAGCTCAGTGGGAGCCCTCACTCCTCTAATAGGCCAAATGCTGCTGCTAAGGACGGCAGAGGTTCCTGAGTGTTTCGGCTGCCGTTGCGGCTCAGTGGGTTCCCATGGTGCTGATCAGTAGTGCGGGGAGCCCTACTTTGCATCAGTATGTGCTGGTTAGAACAAAACCAGAGGGGATTATAGATGGCAGAGGGCCGCTTACAAGCACATTTTCAGTGCTGTCTTCACCTCTAAAGAACAGGATCAAAGTGGCATCACACAGACCTTGTTAAAAAGTAGAAAAAAACCCACAACAAAAAAAGCATTCAGGATCTGACATATCTGTAGCTCAGTGTTGCAAAGCATTTTAGCATCTCTTGTGAAGTGCTGGCTGCTCTCAATTCTCACTTACTTTAATGGACATTCAAGGCACTTAGCACCTTGCAGGGGTCATTCAGCACTGTTTAGCATTGGTCCCTTCCTAGGTCTTTGCTTATGAAATAACCAGCTCTGCAAAGCAGAATAAAAGTTTATTTTGACAACCCACTGTGATGTATGGGTCCAATTACTGAAGTCTCCAAACTCATGTTGGTTCTGGAAATTTTTGGGGGGGTTAGTAGAGGCATAATCTAAAACAAGGAATTCTCCTTTATGTTACATTCCCTCTAGGCAAAAAAGTAAATGTAGGAAGGAAAGGAATTAATGGAGACTATAACTCATACTGGTCTTGTTTGTTTATATACATTACATTACTCTGCCATGCTCACTCACTTTTTCTTATCATTTTTTCCCCACTCCCAGCTCTTCCTTCTCTTATCATATTTTTACATCAGCATAACTTTTGGGATTTCGTAGGATCCACTCCTAATTTAATCTAATGCCAACAACATGGATGTTGGAGATGTAATTTACACCATCAAATTGAACTGGGGCCAGGCACTTCTCCAAGAGCCGCACCTGCTTTCTCTAGGCTGTATTTAGTGGAATTTTTCCTTTCATGTTTAATCCGTCTTCCTTCTGGGAAAATATTTAGCAAGCTAACAATTGAAGTTAGGGTTAGGGGAACTTTGTACAGCTTCAAGTCCTGTAATGCAGATAAAATATTTTCCAAACATTTTGGATATCACAAAATGAGTTTTGATTTATGTGAATTTCTCACTCTGCTCTCTCTCATTATTAAATCCATGTTCCTTTTCATTTCCATTAAAGCATATATTTTCCTGCCCTGGGGAGGGAAACAGTGAAAAAAAAACACAAAACCAACACCACCACCAAAAAAAACCCACCAAAAAAAGCCCATCAGGAAAACCCCCATGAACAAGTAAGCTTTATAACTTATCCTTCTGTTCTGGAGCAATGCTTGATCACTGGCCCTTCCCTCTTACAGGAGAGAAAGAAAGAAATTTTGTCTTGTGAAGTAATCTGCCATTTGCAATGTACAGCATAAAAAGTGTTTAACTGTATGCTCAGAGATGTATCAATGAACATATAATGAGCTAAAAAAGAGCGTTATTTGTGGGTTTGAGGGTTGCCTGATGAGCACATGTTGTTATCTGAAGTTAATGTAGTTAGTCAAGACAATTGTCTTTTTTCAGTAGTTCTACATTAAAAAACACCTCATGCTTATTGTTCGTAATATTGCAGCAGCTTCCTTCCTATTTTTGACGCAGACCAGTAAAGATAGTTAGATGTCCTAAGGTACGTGGGATTAGGACAAGCCGCCTATACTTAGAAATGTTGTTTGTTCTCTCGGTACCTAGTTTTTCATCCTTCCATTTTTCAAGAGCAGTTAATCCTTGGCAACAACAATATACTTTTTATTGGGCATGAAACAAGATTTTCTGACCGTTTATTAAGAGCTCGGTCCTGAGAGACAGTAGATGATAACAAGAGAATTTTCATGGTCAGTACATGGGACAGTGAATCCAGCAGGCTAAGGTCCTTTCTGACTCTCTCCCAGATTTGTTGGGGTTTCTAAATCAGGTAATCGCTGCTTCATTGTTGTCTGTAAAATGGGGAAATAGTATAGACTACACAAACCAAAGGTGGTCAAAGCCCTTTCATCTCTCAACACTGTTGTATCAGTTGTCCATTAGAAAACTCGGATGCATCAAGTTTCAAGTCTTTTTCTAGAAGCCTCTGAGGCAATTTTTGACAGCCTTTTTTGTCTGTTGTATGGCAATGAATGGGAAGTGCTCTGCAACATGTGTAATGCAATCGGTTGGTGGTTTGGACTGCTACAGTAGGGCAAACCTCTTTTTTGATCCTGTAGCAGTACCAAGAAGCTACCAGACTTCTGTTGGTAGATCTAAGAAAATAAATGAGCTAAGCATACTTGTCATTGGATTGCATGAAGACGCCTGATACAAGTACCTAAAACTCCTAAAACATCGGGGGTCTGTAACAGAGGAAAAGATGTCTTTAGAAATTCATTTTGTGATTTATTATCAAAATTATACTGCTATATGGCTGTAACTTTTGCAAGGTCTTGTGTCAAAAATGATAAATGCTCAAATTGCTGGTAGCAATCTATGTCTGCTATTGTATTCCTGCTCAGCTAAACATCCACTTAGAGTGTGTACTTCTTGGTGGGAAACATAAGAATTCAAAGGTGAACTTAAAATTTCAGGACAATTTTTTGTTTACTGGTGTAGAAGGAAATAGCTTGTGGTAACTTTAAAGAGCTCATAACAGTAAAGCCAAGAAGGAAAAAGACAAAAAAAACCAAAACCAAACAAAAAAACAGGAACGGGTTGCTCAGCCTGTGGCTGGACTGGTACAAGCAATCTGTGCAAGATTTCTCCAGAGGAAAAATCTTGAGACTTGTACTGCTGAGAAACACGGCATAGAGTGGTAAACTGAAAATTGTTGAAGAAGCAGAACCTGTATGGGGCTTAAGACAAAAACAGATCCCAGAGCATTCTGCTGTGCTTGTAATTCTTCTGTTCAGTCTGCATCCCTCTCTGCAGCGTTTTTCTGTTAGAAATGAATATTCTGCTGGGCTAGAAGTGGTATCTGCAAAACTTTTACAACTGAGCCTTTTATGGGAACAACCTGGTCATTTTGTGATTTAACTTCCAGTCTACCACAAAACTTCGCAGCTGCTTGGACTTTGGCTTATCCATGTGTCCCACTTTCTCAATAATTAAGTCATAAAATAATTGCTTAACTGTTAAAAGCCTATGTCAGAGGTTGTATCTTGGAGTCCCAAACCAGAGGAATATCATCCTTGTGGCTTTATTGAAAATCACCTGTTTATGAAAACTACATGGTTCCCTTGGTTCATCTTGCAGTGCAGGTGATTCCAGGGGGAAACTTAGTGCAAAATCAATACTACAATACCTTCCTGTTTTCATGCATTAATGTTGTTTACTTCCGTAACCATAACACTGTCAGTAGCTCTGTGTTCACTTGATGCCTTGCTCAGAAGTGAGCCATTTCCTCTCCTAGAGGAGGCACACAGCTAGAATAAACATAGTGACTTGTGTAAATTGTCTCTGCTCAATATGTTTTTGATAGTCTGGAATTTGTTACAATATGGGAGAAAAGTGCCAACTAATGATAAAGAATGTTGCAGTTTGGCAGAGTAGCACACTCTTTGCTTGCTGCCTGGGCTGGCAATGGCTAATGCAGTCGAAGCTGCAAGTTATTGGGAGAATCTGCCTAAGACAGTCAACGCTGGGCTCTCCAGGGGTGTTGGCAGGATGGGGTAGCCTGGATAAAGCAAAACCTAGATAAACCTGTAAATTGAACAGAGGACATCCCCCTTTAAAATAATGGCAGCTGATTTCTGCAGGCATGAGGGCTGACTGAGCAGAAAGGCAGGACTGTGGCTGAATGCCTGAGGCATGTGCTTGGTATCCTATACACCACAATGCTGAACCGTGGCTACCTGTGTGGGAGGAAGATGGGGGCTTGTTTCATTCTCAGCCTAGAAAACATGCTTGCTGATTACCAAGTGCTGTAGGTTAGAGCTTTTCGTTGTTGGTTTAATCTTCCCTTCCTGTTAGATGTTTGCCTAAAGCTAGTTTTTCAGAGCTCTTCCACGGGATGGCAGGAGAAGAGGCGTTCTCACAAAATTACTGGCGGGGTCATCTCTTTGTAAGCAGCATGCAGGCACAGCGTGTTTCTGTTCAATAACATGCCATAACATATGCCAAACAGGATTTTATGTTCTAGACATATCCTGGAACAGGGTTGTTTTGTTGGCTTTTTTGGTTGGGGGCGGGGGGGGGGGGGGGGTTCCCCCCCCCCCCCCCAAGTTTTTGCCTCTGAGCTAAACAAGATATTCACATTCTTTGGAGAATGAATCAAATAACACCTGCTTCTCATGCCATTGAAAACATATTCCTGATTTTGCCATTCTGTCTTCTGAAATGCCAAGCTATGTACATTATGTACATGGCTTTTGAGTGTGCGCAAGGCATATCACTTGTTGAAAGCCTTATCCTCAAGTGCTTTAAGATTGTCTGGATCATTGTTGTTCACCCTGTTCTCAGACTGTTAGAAGAAAATATCACTTTTATTTCTAATTAAAATGCTTGCAGATTAAATAGTGTGAGCTTTTCAAAGGCTTCCATAGGGATCTGTGCCATTTGCAGTAGATATTGTCAAAAGAAGTCAATAGCAATGACAGCTATGTCATCTTGTATCTAATTGCCTGAAGTATGTTGCTCTCCCCTTGCTTTCTTTGTGCATCTTTATGATTGAAGCACTTAATGCATTAAGGGAGTTTCTTTCAGGAAACCATTTCTCATAAGAATAAAGTACAATTCTGTATAGTTAGAAAACTGCACCAGTGCTGTCACCCCAATTATTTTTTGAGGAAGAGGGAACAATGGTTTTAAATTATTGTGGGTTTTTTTCTGTGTGTGTTATTCAGAAATCTGTTTAAAGCACATACATAAGTGAGGGTGAGCTCTCTCTTACCCAAGCATGAGGTTTACCATTCTTCAATCCTTGCCTTAGCTCCTAAACAGTCACATTTCCCAAAAATAATTCTCTCTGTCTCCTTCACTGGTCATTGCAATCTAAATTGCTGGCCCTCATCCTGTAATGAGGGGCCACTGCTACTTTAGTCTAGGGCCTTGCTTCCATGCTGTGTCTAATGCTGGAAGATTTTTGAGATAAACACTTTTTTTAGCTAACCACTGAACTGAAACTGTGATCCAAACATCATCAAACATTTGTTTCCAGCTATATTTATTTTTTCTCTGGCTCTCCCAAATTCAGTTGTGGTCTCTTCTTATCTGTTTGGGATGCTGCTGTAAAGATCATATCCTTATCTCTTGCCTTGGCTATCTTCATTTTTTGCACTGCCTTTTTGTAGCATAACAGGTGGACATGTTAGCTTCTGTGCCCTCTTTTCCTTATGATTCCACACTGTGAAGTCAGCTCCTCAGCTGGGCCAGCCTCTCTGTTATATTCTGAGATAAAACCTTTTATGTGTCCCACAAATTTTTCACCTTGTTCTCCCTGAAAACATTTGTTAAAATTTTTTAAACCCTTGAAGTTCTTCCTTAAAATATCGTTTGGCATAATACTTGCAAAATAGTTGACGTCTCTCTGCATCCATCTGTTGTCTCTTATCTTATAATGAGGCTGTAAAATTCAGGACTATTTTGTTCATGCTCACACAATATTTCTTAAGTGAGCCTTGCCCATGCCAGTGACCTCAGAAGTACTGCAGCAGCTATTGTTGTCAGGGCCAGACAGGCTGTTAATAACTGAAGGAGTTTCTGCCTGTGCATTATTATCACAGTCTTTGCTATTAGCATCCCCTTTGCATAACCTATTTTTAAATGACACTAGGGGGATGTTCCCAGATGGTGAGAAGACTCTGTATCTCCTTATGCTTTGCTGAAGTATACTATACATAACATCCCTGGCAATCTAGAAAATACACCTCATAGATAACCAGCTGTTCTTCATTCTAAGAGCAACAGGCTGAGATTTGCTGCTGGAAGCATAAAATCTCATCATTATCCATATGAGACCCAGTCTAGTCTACTTGCTGCAATTCAATAGAAGTCCTTGGAAGGAAGAGAAGGAAGAAGTGTGTTCTTGGTGGATATTCATCATGGAGTAAAAAAATTTATTTTTATTTTTTATTTTTTTTATGCTTAGTTAGCAGCTATTGTGCCCTTTTTATAATAAGCAGGCATTTGTCAGTTACAGGTGACACCAAAATCAAAGTGTTTACGGGGTGGTGGTGATTCTCTCATTCAGAAAACCAAATGACATGAAAACTGCTGATCTCTTTCTCTGAAATGTTGAGTGATAGCAGTGCCATCCATTTGTACAGTATGATCAAAGGCCTTTTCTTTTTACTAGCAAGAGTCACATCTGCATCTTTTCATTAATTCCCAGTAACAGCACACATTCGAGGGAGTTTTGCATGAACAATACAGTTCCTCTGAGATATCCTGAGAACATCAGATTTACTCAGTAAGTGTGGGACAACCAGGTGGGGCATGCACTGGTTGTCCAATGCATGTCCCTCAGTAGTGCACAGCACACAAGACAGTGGTCCTGTTCCTGTATTGCTGCAGTAAAGAAACCATCATGAATTTAAAGTGAACCAAAACTGTATTTATTTGTTAAGACCTACTGCAGCCAATTCTGTTGTAGTTATTACAAGAAAAAAAATCAAGTCTTAAACTGGAGTCTGAAATAAACGAGATGTGTTTGCATCATTCATGGTGTTTATGCTTTATTATTCCATGGTGACATTTGCCAGAGGCATGGTACAATGGCACTAGATTAGGGGCAAAGCAACATCATCTACACAGAGTAAAGGCATTCCTAATTCTCTTCTCCCCTATCTTTCCTCTAGTCATACATCCTTTATGTTTATCTGTATGCCGAATTTTTCCATCTCCTCGCTCTCCTGTTTTTATTTCCTCCTCCATCATCTTTCACAGTGGAGTGCAGCCTGTTGAGTACAGGCTGGAAAAGTGTTTCTGGATTTCTGGTCTGTGGGAGTCTACCTCATTCAGTAATGAGCTATCCCAATTAGGCAGGGAGTGTGTTACTAGCTAGGAAACGAACATGTATATTACCAGGATAAAAATAAGAACTTTTCTTCTCTTGACTAAACTTAAAAAGCTAGGCTGAACTCTGATTCTTTTGAAGACAGGGCATCTTTATCCACTGATTTTAGCAGCATTCACGAAATTGTCAGGATCTGCTCTGCTGTTTCTCATTATTACTAGATCTACATAGCTGTTGGGTGTGTATTATTTTCTAAGACTGAGCAGACTAATATCATCAGCCATAATTCTGTGGGTTTCTCCTGAAGCCATTACCATAATTAAGATAATGATATTTAAAGTGAATGTTTATTTCATACTACTTTGTATAGCAAAATATAATTAGATGTTTGGCTGCATATGTATATGGTTGAAAAGGATTTAGTATCTTGAAAGAGGCTGTAAGTAAGTCTGAGTAAAGCAGTAGTTTAACTCCTAGAGTGACTCTGAAACTTCAAGCAAGTGTGCCGTGAGCACACCATGAAATTTGCTAATACAGAGTGAAAAGATTCTCATAATTTGCCTCCATTTGAGGAATTTTGTCCAGACTGACAACTGTAACTTTAAATTTACAAAATTCCCAGAAGTCTGGTGTTAACTGTGCTGAGCTAATCTTGTAAATATTACCTGCCTTAGATTTGAAGCTAAATAAAGAACATTTTCTTATCATACACTGCAGTGAAATGTGGGCTTTTTCCCAGTAGGAGCTTGTTTATGTTGCCCACATAGACTCTTAAAGCCTGAGATTCTGAGCACGGAAGCAGATTGCAAGTGAATTAATTCAGTTGGCTATCTTGTGGCTCTAATCCTTCCTTTTCTATTTGAAATGGCAAGCTTTGGAAGTGTTGATATCTTATGGTCAAAGTTGTGCGAAAAAGAAGTTGCCTTCATGTTTCATGCTGACATTTTAGGCTTCAGTTGATGCCATATTTTTTTTCTTTTACACAGGACTTCTCTATTTTTTGAATGTTAGCAAGGATAAGACACAACCTGACAAGATGAAGTGCACCTTTTCTGTATCTCACTTGGCATGTTAAAAAAAAAAAAAAAAAAGTGAGTGAAGAAAAGGATGACCTATCTACTAAGTAACAACACTACAAGTAATATGAGGGTCAGAGAGCACAATAAGAGAAAAAAAGATTCAAGCTTAAGTATGTCAACTTTTTTCAAAACCAATTGAGTGCTTATTTAATAATTTAAGTTGATGTTTGTTGCATACAATAGTAATGATTCGAGTTCAATATTAAGTAAAATGTTTAAACCATTATATCTTTGAGGAAACCCTTTCTTTGTTTTCATACTCCCAGGAACTCTTATTCTAACCCATGCTTTCTTAGCCAAGCCCTGAAGAAGGCCTCACTTTTTCAACCATTTTGGCACACACTGCATCCCTCATCCATTTCACCTTTCCAGTTACCTCCCTTCTGAATATTTCTATCAGCATGAAAAATGATTTTTCCATTTTCTGTCAATCAGTGATCCCTGTAAATATTTATCCTTCCCTCTTTTAGCACAGTGTTGAACACTGTGGACCACATCCATTTCTATGGAATGACTCTGAAAGTCAATTTTTGCATCAGCAGTACTCCTCAGACTTTCTAGTTAAAATCTTCATCTCTCATATTGGCTACATCATTCTTCTGTGTCTGTGGAACTTTCTTTTCACCTCCTAGTCTAGTTTACCTAGGCTTTACTGTCTAGTTTGCCTAGGCGAGACACTTATTTTTCTGTTACAAATCCCACCATGAAATTTCAAATTTAACCCATTGCCCTGATAGTTTTTGAGATATGTTACTGTTATTTTAGTGTGTCTTTTGTTCAATGTTGAGCAATTTGTAGTGGATACCATTTGGGCTGGCTTCTAAAGATGCTGTCCTCCTCCACGTCTCTAAGTACTTGCTTTACACTACATGAATATTTATTGCTAAGTGTCTGTAATAAAGCACAATTCATGGTTAGCAAACCTAATGTGGTTACCAAAGAGTCTTCTCACTGGCAACACGTACACTGAGCATACTGGCTGTGTGATACCTGCTCTTTGTCCTGCCTGGGTAAGAAGCATGGGGGAGCAGTCATGCCAATTCAACACCAGGTTCAAGCTGTCAAAGAAACAGGTTGCATCCCAGACCCCATCAGCGCAACTGTGCTGAGGATTTGACTCATTCTCCGGTTCAATCAGTGTGAGTCACTGAAATTTTGACCACGTCTCATAGAAATCATCAGCCTGTCTGGTGGGGCTTAGCTGTGCTCTACCGAGAGTCTGCTGAAGCCCCAGATGTGTGTTTGAATGGGTGGCTCTGCACATAGCATGGATTTGGGAAAGGTTGTGATGTACCTTCTTTATTCACTCAAAGTTCCTTCTAAGGCTCAAACACATACAGATTTCTTTGACAGAGCTATTGATAGGAAAGTGTAAGAGCTTATCGCTTGGTATTTCACTGGTGTAACAAGGTGAAGTTGATAATTTTTTCTTCCTCAGAATTTTAGTCTCCTGATTACTGTAACCACTAGCCCTTACTAATGGGACTAGTAAGATAATGAAGCCCTACTTTCTACCACAATTCAAAGCTGTAAAACAAAATATGTGATGCTTGGGATAGGGATGACAGGGATTTTTTTATTTTTTAACTACAGAAACAGTAATTACTTTATGTGAAAAACAACCTGAAATATTAACATGCGGGAAAAAAGAGCAAATGGTGTAAGTCATGTCTGTATTTTGCTTTCTTCAAGTGCACGGTTTTTTTAAATGGTCTTCTTGTGGAAAGATGTGGAAAGACCATTCAGAAGCAAAGGGAAGGATGGATCATTTGCTGTAGGGCTGTGGCTGGTATGCACTAGCAGCTTGGAGAGGAATCCATATTTCTGACACTTTGTTCACTGAGGTCAGTTATTTCATTGAGTTAAATTCTTATAGATGGCAATCTCATTTCAGGTTGAAATGGATTCTGTAACCACAGCTCTGTTGATATATTCAATTTTAATGAGGAAAAAATCAGCACAAGTATTTAATAATTGTGTGTCCTAAGACTCAGTGTTTTTGTCATTTAAGACTCAGTGTTTTTGTCATTACCTACTGTTTAGATTCCAAGATAATGGATTATATAGAGCATCTCTACCTGGGCATGTTTGTAGTTAATTTGGGAATCTCTGCAACAGTTAAGAGTAAGGTGAGGAATATGTCAGGTCTGAGCTCCTCACCAACCACCTTTTGTGAGAAATGATCCCATTTCTAACTGGGATGAGCATGTGAAAGAATGACTGTTTGCTCATGTATACACACGGTATATAGAGGCACAGGACCTAGCAATGAGGTCTGGCAAAGTCTGCTGGTATATTTTCAAAGCAGGTTGGTCAACTTAGGGATATTCTGTTCTGCTCTCAACTTGGTTTAGTCTTGAATCTCTCTGTGGTCTTAATTTGTTCTCAGTTCAAGGCCTGCCCTTAAACTGAAATCTTATTCCCATTGAATTTTATAGTGAATTCTTTCACTTTAGTGAAACTGTGGTTTTATTTCCTGTTTAGCTGTACTTCAAAGCATTTTGCCAGATTTGGCAAAATATAGGGAAATTAAAAATAAAGGGAACTAGGCCATCTGTATGATTTATCTAGATAATGGACATACATGCCTCCAATCTAAAGATAGTTACATAATTAAAATGAGTAATTACTTTGGGCTAAGAAAAGGTGCAATTAAGATTTTTAAAATTAGACCTATGAAGATACTTATCTTAAAAAGATATTTCCAGCCTTGCATTTTGCTGTATTTGAAGTTTTCCTTCAACTGAAGTCGAAGATGAAGTTCCATTGAGAAACTGAAAAGATGTATGAAAAGGACTGTACTATTTTATGGTAGGGAGAGGCATGTCAAATGTTGATCTTTTTCATGTGTGTGAGAGAGGTTGTTCTCCAGTGGCCAAGCAGAAAGGGAAGGGTGAGAGTACTGCTATTATTACCAAATGGAACTAATGTCCTTTAGCTCTGGTGATGGAAAGACAAATGTTTTAGAGATAAAGGGTAGAGAGTCCAGTTCTGGTGACTTCATTAGTGAGTGCATTTGCATATAAGCTTTATATCAGTTACATATTTGTTAAAAATAAACATAACCAAAGGGAGTGAATAAATACTGCAATCACAACTTCTTGCTTCCAAATAAGCAGGAAGGCTAGAAAAGTGTTTTTAAAAACTGAAATCAAAAGTGTTCTAATGTTTAAAAAAAACTTTAAGTGTTTTAACAGATTCAAGAGCATTTGCCAGTCTGTTGTCTGATACTTGAAATCATAAAGCATCAGAAATATTATCCATTTGTTAAACTGTTTGTCTTCAAAGTTACTGAAATCTGACTTAAATTTTTACTGACCCTTTTGCATCTGATGCGGAATATGCAGGTTACTTGAACTGGCTATATATGTATTTAAGCTTCCTCTATAAAATGTATTGTCTTTGTAGTGTAAAAGAAAGTTTCAGCTGTCTTATGCTGCTTGCTATATATATGCAGATATTTAAAATGCCATGCACCAGGATATATGTTTACAGTGAGATTTCTCTGAGAATCATTCTTGACTGGGGTAATGGGCAGGTTTTAGAGGAAAAATTACTTTGAAATATAAAGCATGTTTAAGATTGAAAAGGCTTCTTTTGTGGAAAGAGCTGTCTAGGAACTTCGCTGCTGGTGGTGTTTTTGAAAATATGTAGAATTCAGTGGACCCTAATAGCAGCAAATTATTTTCCAGTACGCATCTTTTAGAGTTCTGTTACTCTCATTTTCCTACACTTTCCTCCTTTGATTTACTGGCTTTGTGTGTGAGATTCAGTACATTTGGGCAGATGCAAGCAGCTGGAAGTAATAGAGTTAGAGCACTTTGAAAGGCTGAATTTTCACAAGTGGTTTGGGGTTTAGATGCTGGGAGTCATTATCTGGTGCTTCAGAATAACATTTAGAGAACTTGCTCTCATGGCAGAGATTTGAAAGAGGTTATTCATGGGTTGTATTTCACTTCTAAAAAGTTGAATAAAATTATATTGCATTATATTTTTAAATGAAGAAATCTGTTTGAGCCATACAGACACGTTTTAGAATAATATATATTCTAATGGCACAAATCACTACTTTTATTCCATGTATTCAGAAAAACATATGCTCCCAGAAGCTTTAGAGAGAACCTTTTTTCTTGCCAACTATATATAGTACAGTGAGTGTTTCCTTTAAACTCAAGCCAACATCCCATGTAAACATGATAAAGTTAGCTATGGCAGTTTTATGGGGGAGCAAGAATTTGTGGTCTTATACTGTGCATTTTTTTGTTGATGTGTTTCTTTCACGGCTATCCTTTCTATCTCTGGAGGTTGGTTTCATTACTTGTCATACAAACAAGTTTCCCTTGTTTTATCCATGCCTCTCTGTGATTCCACATCCTCCACTTATTTTGTTTTATGTTTGCTTTCAGTAGGGTTTTTCAATACTGACAAAATCTTGAGGGGCACCTATTTATAAGGCACGTGGTGCATTATTTCCTCATACTGTCTCCTCTTCTTCTTTATAGCATGTCAGATGGAGTACTTTTTTCCTCACTAACAACATGGGGAATGGAGCCACCATAAAGCAGAATAACAGGCCCAGATTGTTTCAGTGGATGTGTGTTTGTTGTAATTGCCATTCCAGCTACAGTGCACCAGTTCTCACAGCAAATTGCTCTGTAGACATGGGCAATGCGTAACACATCTGATATGATCCTTTCCTTAGCTGTTTCGCTGTTACTTCTGCAAGTGAAATACCAGGTAACTTTTCCCACATCTGTCTATTTCTGCTCATAAGGCAGGTTGTAGGAGAGTAGTGCCATACCAATTATACATGCTCTTTGGATACTGTTGTACGCTGTCACTTTCAAACAGAAAACATAAATGCGTGTGACCTATAAAGGTATGTGAGAACGTGTACTGCATCCTTCTCTTCTGCAGAGCCCAGATAGCACATTACTGATACCTTCATCCATCAAGCTTTTATTTCTATACATCTTTAAAGGGCTTAATACTAAATTCTTATAATTAAATTTTGGAATAAGAGACCATTAAAACAGTTTCAGCCCCTCCTCTCTCTGAATGAACCAGAAATGACAGTTTGGGCCTCCTTTAAAATGGGCATGTCTCAGTATAAATGAATATCAGCTTTTTAAGAATATGATCATCCAAAGTAACATCTGCAGGGAGCTGGAAGCTAACAGGTCTTCTTTGCTGGATTTACAGAACAAATAACAAAATACCATTGTAGACAGAACTGAAAATACTCTGGGATAAGGCTGTAGGGGATACAGTGAAGTCTGGAATTCTTCGAAAGAAAAGGTCAACTATCATAAGCTACATTTACTTCTAGTAAAAATACGCGTGGTTTTAGTGGAGCTGTAGCTGTGTAGGTGTTCATATTTGTAATTGTAGTGGCAGTGTGTGTTCAGGACCAGTTTTTTCCTCTCCAGCTTAAAAAGATGAGATATCCAGGCAGGCTTTATTATCTAACTCTGTTGTGATCTGTTTTGAACTAATTTCTTTTTTTTTTTTTAAATCCCCCGGCCATTGAGTGGGTCTGAAAAGGTGATTTTAGAAAGATTATAACCTCCATGCTGTCTTTGTTTAAAGAGAAAACATAGTTACTCATACTCTGTTATTTGAATATCTACTGCATGAATGTGATTTGAAACCCACCTTTAACAGAAGTTGCGTTTAAAAGATATCACTTCCATGTGGTTTCAAAATGATATCAAGATAAATCTTTTACTTCTCTATGTAGACTGAGTACTCTCTGGGGTAATTTCTAGCAAAATTTGGTGATGATTTCTATAGTTGATATATTCTACCTAGGGAAATAAAAAATGTGAAGTAAAAGTTGGAATCAGCAGCTGAAATTGTCTCATTTCCTGCCAGACAATTTGCCTTTGGTTTATATTGAAGTTGATGTCAGTCTAGAAAAAAATAATGCTCTGGTTTTACATTGCAGTTCTTTAAAAATAATTACCCTTATCTTATATTCTGTTCAACTCTACTCTCCCAGTTTAAAAGAAGTTGAGGTCAAAAGGCCCATAAATAACCATCTGGTCAGTAACAATACAGAAGAGTGATAGTATTGGTATTTCCTACAAAATTTCAGGTGCCAGCTGTCACTTGATGTTTGCCTAGTCTACTTACACAAACAAATTCATCAGGAATGTTTTGATTTCCAGAACATTTTTATGTTTGCATTTGGAGTATGAAAGCAGAAAGACATTCTTCTTTTTAAAGGGAAAACATTATCTCTCTCTATATATATCTTATATATATATATAATCTGTTTTCCACTGAATGCTTTTATGCCAGAAAATATTTGTTAGTTTTGTTTTCTGCATCCCCAGCTTAAGTGCATTTACAAGTCACAAAAGGTCTAGCTGACAATGAAATATTCTGTGCCAGATGTCGTTTCTCTTTGGTGCTTCATATTACCATGTTGAAAGAAAAATAAAGCCCAAGCTGCTCAAGTAACAGATGTTTCTTCCCATACCCACGGTCCATTTACCAGTGTTACATTAGACATTTTTCGCTTCCAGGGACCAGTCGATCTGAATTTTCCATGATTCCAAATTCTTAGTATCAGAAAGCGAATGTTCATAACAAACAGAGCTTTTTACTTACAGACTGTGAAATTCTTTCCTGAAAGGAAGAATGACTCATTTCACTGTTCAGCTTACAAGTGCTGTGTAGATGGTATTATTTGGATTGATGCAATGCTGCCCAGCAGTTTGCAAAATCCTCCCCACTTCTGGGGAAGTGGATGGGAACAGGTTCAGTTTGGGTCCTGGGGAGGCAGTGAAATGCTATTTAGTGGAAAGATTCGAGTGCAGATTAGAGCATGCAGTGTATCCTAGAAAGAAGTGGTCAAGGTTTGGAGGCCTCAAAATGGGTTACAGATAAGGAACATTTCCATGGATGAGTCATCACCACTTTGACTGTCGGCACATTCAGCTGCTGCTGCTGCCAAGTCACCTCGAGGTCTCAGTGTCGAGTGGTTTTTTGTTGAGAGTTTTTGGCCTTTGGAAATGCTTTCTCCCCGATAATGGTGTGCAGGGGAGGTACCACTATTGGCATGCTCAGTTCATCCTCTCTTAAATGAGCATCCATTATTGGTTGGTGATAAAGGCAATTAATTGGATCCCAGGTAGACCTTTGTGTTGCTCCAGTGTAACTGCTCTTATGTTGGAATTGCGGGTTTATTTGGAATGACTTCAGTGCAGGATTATGCCAAAATGGGTAAAGTCAAAGTTCAAAATTCTGCATTGTTTCTATCAGTCTTAAATTTATACTTTAAAAAAGAGCATATAAACAAACATAAATACATATTTAAAAAGCCATTTTTACATAAAAAGTTCCTATTTTAGGGCTCTCTGAAAAAGCAGTTGTCAATTTGTGCTGAAGGCTGACCCCACTCTGAGCTAGGTATTGATAGCTACCTGGTCAATGCAGGTTAAGAGGCCAAAGTTGCCACAGGGGATAGTAATCACATTATTCACTGCAGTGCCATTGGGTACAGAAGCTGTGTGCTCTAGGCCAGGCTAGACTGTGGGCTAGGTAAATAGAGGACAGAAATTCTGCTGCTTTCTTTAATCTTTTTCAGAAAAAATGAGATAGATCATGAACAAGGACAGATAGTCAATTTGGTTGTAAGGACGAGTGATTCTTGAGAAGGGCATTAGTATATTTTACAAATATAATTGTAAAGTGCTAGCACACAGCTATCCTATTTCATATGTGCTTAAATCAGAATTCAGAACTGTTGAAATAAAATATTTCTAAAATCAAGGTTCATGATCAAATAGCTTGTAGCCAAGTTGAGATGATGTTACTTACTTTGAGACTATCTTAAAACACCATGGCCAGGGGAGAGGCAAATAAGCCACCCAAATACTGTTAGCTCCAATAATCAATCCCAGAAGACATTTACATATACAATTGAATTGGCTCATTAGAAGTTAAGCTCAGCTGCTGCCAATTAGGGTGTGCTAATTTGCATAAGCAACTTGATTGCGTAGCATTGTTAGAGACTCCAGTAGGATTGCTTTCTGAGGAAGCAGCAAGAAAACCTTACTGTACTGTCAGATAGATTTAGCTGATCTGAAGTCCAAGTGTCTTTGGCGTATGTAACTGACTATATATTCACAAATGTTTGCAACTTCTTCATATCATATTTCTACTACATTTAACTTTGAGGTGGGAGATAATTTTTTTTGCTGAGAACAGGATATTTAGGAAGATTTCAATCTTCCAACCTACTAGAGGGAATGTGTTTGAGATGTCATGAAATAGAACTTTTATGGGTATTGCTTACTGAGAGGAGAACAGTGCAGCATGCAATTCCCTAGAAATATGCACCATCTAGAGTTCAAGTTTCTCCAAGTTACCTAAATCCCATGGCTTTGAAAATAACTAATGATATAGCTTGTAAGGTTGAGAGGCAGCAGAATGGCTCAATTTCAAGAAAATATATATTTCTGCAAGGACTGTCAGTATATTCCCTTTCTTTAAGGACACAGGCACATTAGCCATTAGAAGACAACGTGTTGCTCAGCAATAGTGACAGGCAGAAAATCATCATGGTGTCATCCCACTTCATTACCTGAGCACAAAGCTACAGAAGAAAACTATATGGTGCTTCTATGTAATTATCAGATAATTTTTTTTTCTTCTGTTTCTGGCTTTTTGAGTGGAATTGTGTCAACTATAATCTACAGAATACAGGAGGACTATATATCAGGAGGTAAAGTACAGAAGTCTATCAGATGTTTACATGCAACCCCAAATTTGGTATTGCTTATTCTGGTTTCCCAATACTGCATTTCCTCTCACTACCTACTTCTATCCTTTTGTTTAATTGAACGTGAAATTGCAACTTTTCAAATTGGAGTATGTCTTGTTGTTTAGTTCAGTTCCTTTTATGCTTTTTCTGAAATACCTGTGGTCCTCAGTATAGCATTCAGGTGGGAGCAATGTGCTGTTTCTGTGTCACAGAACACCTCAGGCTGGTGAGAATGCTGTCAGAAGTTAAGCAAAATTGTTATGTTTCTGGAGAGCATTAATTTTATTGTAGCAAAAAACTGGTCATTGAAGTTCGCACTGTTATATGAAAAAAAACTTTCAAAGGGACGTTTCAGATTTTTTAATTAAAACTTCAGTTGCGATTGTTACAGTTTCTATATCAGGTTGTTCAGAAAGTATTTTTTTGTTTTATTAATCACAGCCAAAGATTAACTTCAGCTTTGAATACTAAAATTTTGTTTTATATGGTATTTTTAGTCTTAGACATGCAAGGGAAATACTAAAAGTTTAGAGGCTTTAGACTTGACCACTCTGAGTGCAGACAGGTCATTAGAGAAAATTGTGATATTGTTGAATGGCCAATTTTATGAAGTGAACAGTCTATTGGAGGGTGGGTACATGCTTTTTTCTGCCCTTCTGTGTTTCCCTTCTGTACAGGTTTGACAGAGGTCAATGGTGAAATGGGTAGAAAGATCTGGTAATCCTCTTTGCTCTGAAATGTAGTGGCATTGTTAGAAAGTTTGGGCAGAGGATTTCAGGATCTGGGGCCATTAATTTTGGCTTTTCTGAGCAGTGACATTTTAAAAGTATTTAGGAAAAGGAGGAAAAAAAGCAAGGCTAAGACATCTAGAAGAGTGTTTTAGTTTTCACTGAATTTGTCATCGGTTAAACTTTTGAATTTGAGGCATTACTCTAAAAGGAGTTCAGGGTTTTTTTATATAGTTTTTAGTTCTGAACAGTTACATAAAACTTCTTTTTGAGCATTGGCTTTTTTGGTCACTTTGTTTGCATTGTGAGCTCAGCCTGGCTACACTAGCAGCCTTTGAGAACATCCACGCATATTTATGGACTCTCAAGTTTGAAACCATCAGATCACTGGGTTACGGTGAGGCTCTGGCCAAGTAAATGCACCATTGTTCAGTCCAAATGTTAGCCAGAATGATAACATGCCATTTCCATCATTATTCAAATAAAAGAGCCATTCAAAGCTTTTTTTTCCTTACCAAAAAAAAAAAAAAAGTCCCCATTAAACTCAGATATGGAGATTATAAGAAGTGTGCAGAAGTGGATTCCAAATCTCCTTGTGAATTGTCAAAACTCATGTTGAAATGAACTGTTAGAACATAGGTTAGAGCCAGGAAGTTGGTTTTCCCTTCCAGAGGCCAAAATGTACTTGATACAAAGGGGAAATTAGGAGGGAGCCTGAGGGAGTGTCACTCTTCGGTGAGTCCTTGGTGCCTGCAGTATGGGGAGGAACTGAATTTCCCCAGTAATGTTTCCAATTCCTGTGGGTGCTCCCTAATCCCATGGCTCTGACTGGAGGAGCTGAAAGAAACTGGTCCTCCCAGGACTAGGGCTTGGGAACATCTTTTTCCGCATGGCAGGGGCCTCTCTTTGCTGTGTCATGTGATGCTGGAGGTCCGTGCCACACATAGGAGCTCTGTGGCCACTGGTGAGAGTAATCCACCATACCAGATTTTTTGTTGGAGTATGGCAATAACAGGTATAAAAACTCTCCTTGTGTTAAGTATTGAGGGTATGTCTTTAGATTAAGAAAAAAGGACAAGTACCAATGTGAAAACTAGGTGCACAAAAAGACTTCTGAGTAATGAAAACGTTGTTTGAAACACCACCAAGTTGACAGCTGTTCATCCTTCTGTGAAAGGTATAGGAGACTTTGCTGATGCATAAAATCAGGTAGGGAGCAGCTCTCTCAAAGAAAATAGCTAGTGTGGCGCCAAGGAGTTTACAGGTTGGATCCCCTAGAGCATGAATTCTGGGAACTGACCTTTGCTGCCTTATTAAAATCTTCATTAATGGTGTCTCACACCTGGCAGGGAATGGCTAACTGGGGATTGTACTTAAAGACTTGGAGAAAGTCTTGGTTTGTGCAGATGCAAATCAGAAGCACTGTGTGGCTGCTGCAGAAGAGCATGCCCTGCAGCCACTGACACATTTTCTTCCTTCACCAACCTGACCCTGGCTGGGCTGCCCACAAGAGCCTTGCAGTGCTCTCATCTCCCAAGACAAGATTGTCCCTGGTTGGAATCTGATCCCTTAAAGGGTAAACCTTCACTAAATACATTGATTTTTTTTTTAGCCAATGATTTTCATTATTTCAGGATGATTATTTTTTACTTCTGTCCAGAAATCAACTGTGGTATGCCAAGGCTTAACTATGTTTAGTCATAGTTTCCCTGTTAAATCACAGATGTGCTTCTCGAGATGCATTTTTTAAGATTGGGAGAGCTTCACTTTTAATTAGTAATTTGAAAATTCAGTATTGTTTATATAGTCACAGTTAATTGCTTATAGTTATTTGAAAAAAAAGCCAAACAAAACCTCATGTTTGTGAAACTAGATATAGATACTGAACATAATCATTTTTCAGAGGGATAGTATGACTACAGAAGAACTTGAATTAAAAACAACAGTGTTTCCAGGCAATTAAATACTAACTTCAGACTTGGTAACTGGAAAACCAGTTAATGAGTGGACTGTGTACACGCCAACATTGTAAATGTTAGCCTTAATAAGGTACAAGGAAATAGCAACTCAGCAACTGTAATATTTAAAAAGGAACGAGTTCCTGGCACATAATAATTTTAAATATTGTCCTTCTGTTTCCTGGGATATACATCAGTGTCACTTTAGTGACAGTTAAAGGGCAGGGTAACAAAGTGAAAAATGACAGCTTGGTCCTCAAAGTGAAAAAGTATTTGGCATGTGTGGCCAAGAAACAATGTGATGGGACATCGTGAAAGCCTGACCTCAGCAAACTGAATGGCAGAATTGGCATTGACCTTACCAGATTATCAGGATGTCATTTGTGAGCTGCTGTCTGATGTGATTGTTTAATTTGTAAAATTGGTTGATCTGCTTCTCTTGTTTCATATGTCTGTTACCTGCTCACATGGCTCTGTAAGTACTATTTATTACAGCATACGAATCAAATATAGAGATTTTTGAAGGATAAAGTATCATTATTTTTATTGTCCTGAATTTATCGAGGTGATGGACAAGGGGCATTTTTTTTTCTGATGCATGAATCATCATAATCAATTAACTGTGCTACTTTTTGCATTTTTACATTGTTTGTCATATGAGAGAGAGATCTTGCTTTCTCCCCCTTCCCAAAGGGCTATTGGTTTTTATTGAGAAGGGTCTGGGATCACAGTGAACATGAGTCTGTTTGTAACGCTTCAGCTGCTTTTAGTTTTTAAAGTTGGACACTGGTCAGCTATATCTAAAGGTTTTCCATCTTTGGGAAGATGGTTTTGCACTCTTTACAGCAGTTATCATTTATATCAGTTTTGCTCTGCTAGATATAAAATATGACCTGAAATGCTGCTCTCTCCTCGTTCACTGTAAACAGTGTATTTTAGAGCTGTCAGGTCCATGTATTTATGCTCCCATCCATGCTCTTTTATTTATCTTTATGACAAACCTTTGAAGTTCTAGCTCATAAATCAGGAATGCAGCAACTGGTTTTGAAAAGTACAAATCTCAGCAATTTTATTGGTTCCATAATTTACCCGATCTTTTGGTTAATGCCAACAAAACTGCCTAACTCTGGATGTTTTCTAAGTCAGCTGATGCATCCCAAATATAAATCTGTCTTACAAAGATCGGTGGTAAAATACCTTAAATGCCAAAGGTCCGCTCAGTATTTGTATAATTGAATTATTAATTTGTCCCAAGCTTCTAGAGTGGTCAAAGTGAAAAGCACAGTATCGGTACCATCCCCAAAGTTTGATGTTGACTGAGTTTTTTATATATATGCTTAAAACATTAGAGGCCTCACAAATCATTTAAACTAAGTTAGGAGAAGTGAATGCTGAACAGGTGCTTTAATAGCTCACTGTAAAGCATGTCGTTTAAAATACACCTTCTGTTATCTGCTACATTGACCTTCGGGGCACATTGCAAAGGCTCAATTCTTTTCAGGGCCACAAGTGGTAAGTAGATGTGTCTGCAGACTGGAAGAGGAGGATGCGACTCTTTTGTCTGTACCTGTACGTGGTGCTCTTTCACAAACGCTTCAACACTGCTTAGCTTTATGCATGCTATTAGTCACAGGGCCTGGAATTAAGCACAAGTGTTTCTGGAAGCAGCATCTGAATTGTTGCTGCAGTTTATATGCATGCTTTTAGATGGTTATCATGCATACATGTAAGCGCTGGAGTAAAATCAGTTAAAGAGGTAAACTTTCATTTCCTACGTCATGGTAAACTTGAGGAAAAACTATGCTTCTCTATGACTTTAAAGCTGTGAAAGAAAGAACAACCATCAGATAACTGTGAAGACATAGAAATACACTGTAAAAGACAGGCTTTTTTTTTTTTTTTTTTTCAAGCAACATGCGAAGAAACCATAGTAGCCAAGTCAAATTGTGCTCTGTGGTGGCAGTATGTTCAGTGATTGGGGTCTGATGTCTGGTGGTTAAGAATGTGATGTCTATAGCAATACTGTCTGTAGCAATACAGAAATCTGTTGTGTTTGAATGAAAATTAACCCAGGGCTTAATTTTCTGTCCATCTTCAATTGTGTATGACCTGGAAAGGATCCAGTCTGTCCACTGGCTTTGTAAATGACGAATCAGTTTCTGGTGTTCTTGATTGAGCAGACACAAGATCAGCTAGAGGTATCAAACCCTAGAGGGTACATAGTGTGGTTTGTTTGGGGGTTTTTTGAGATAGATGGTTTTCGTGGTGGCAAAGGCTCCCACCGTCAGTGCTCTCACCTGTTGCATTTTTTTCCCAGAAACTGCTGTCTTTTCAGCCTTGGTGGGGGGGTGGGGTGGGGGGGCAAAGGGATTAGGTAGCTTTGAGCTTAGGGTAAAGTACATTAAAATACTGAGGTATTCTCTGAAGTACAGGACTAGAGCTACAAATACATGGGTATCTGAACTGTTCAGGCATGGGCTGCTTAATCTTGTAGCTGCTTCCCTAGGTGAGGTGGTAAAGGAGCTGCCCAAGATGCACATCCCTTAGGGCCACAGTTATCTGCTGAAATTATGGGCTCCTCCAACAGTCTCAGCTTCTGCCAACCTGTAAATGTGCCTGGGTGTGGAAAGAGTGGTGAAGAGCTACTAACACTGGCAAGTTTTGCATCATTAACCATCCAAAATCTTGGGAGGAGAGCTGAAGCTAAGATAATTGCCAGATGCCCTTGGGGATTGGAATATCACTTGAAAGACTTATGCTGATTTATTACTTAATAATTTTCCAACTTTTTCCTGATGTTTCTTCCTTTCCCACATACCAGCAGAATTCTCTGTGTTTTAAAGCCTGCAATTCAGTAAAGCAACCCTACAATTCAGTAAAGTAGTATTACCTATAAAGATTGCTCAAGGGAAGTTATCAATTTTTCCCACATTTCTGGGTGGGGACTTGGATGGTGGTATTTAACTTTTAAGGAGGAATCTGTGGATAATTGAAAATGGCTCTTTTTGCTACTGACTGCACCTGGAACAACCAGAGATAATGGTAATTAATGGTTGTTGTATACTTGTGTACAGTAAATCACTATTACACCAAGCTTTTTACCTGCATTTTTATTAACAAGAAAACAACGCAGTATTATTTTCGTGAAGTTCTGAAAACCATTGGAACAGAGATTGCCATCTGGACCAAACTAGTAGTCCAGTTTATCTCACATCCCTGACAGCTGCAGAACCTGAAATTAAAGATTGTTTCTCTTTGTAAGCATGGGGACATCAATGCGAACTAATCACTCTCCCTAATTTTGGCTAATATTCAGTGATTCTCACTGCTGCTTTCCTGCAGGTGGTGTAGCCAGGACCTGGTTTGTCTCAGTGGCAATGACAAGAGTTTTTGTGTGCCATTTCATTATAATAACAATTTGTACTAACAACCTCCTAGGGGAGGGCTGAGGATTGCTGTGAATTTTTGTTATGATGAAATAAAAAAATGGATGATTAGACAGAGAGCTGCAACTAGTATTACTCAGTCAACAGTTTCATCCTGAGAAATCATTGTAGACATCATCTGCCCTTGCACTTCAACATTGCAACAAGAGTTTGGTTTTTAAGTACAGATAGTGGCCTTGGGGCAGTTTGAGGCCACTTATATACTGCCTTTCTATGTTGCAGCTTTTGAGGATTTTTTTGAGAGTTGTAATATTAATTCCTACTGCTGCAGTTGAGTCAAATATATTGTCTTGACATGCAGTCAGGATGAATTTCAGAAACAGAGATGTTAGTGACTTGGGAGTGTTTAAGTATCAAAGTTTTAATGGATTTTCTTCATTTTACAAATTTAATCACCACATAGTAGGCATGTCATTGATTTTTAAGCATCTCTCATTATTGACTCCAACTGGGAGTTCATTTTAAAAATCAATGGCATGGTATGGCCATGTGTCTTTCTACTGTTTTCTGCAATTTGTGCAGGGCCGTGGATTGGTCATTGGATTGTATTAATTCTATGAAGTGTCCATGGATACAGTTTATATGGAAAACACTCTACTGCCTGAAGTTGATTCATAATTTTTGAGTATCTGAAAGAGAGAAAAAATGTAACTGGAGGTGAATTTACTAAAGTGCTTGTTGATAGACATGGCAGATTGAGAGAAGTGGAATGGCTTTGCTACTGCTGCCATTTAGCTGACAGGAGGGTGTTTGTGAAATGGGTGCCAAGTTCATCCTTTACCCTCAGCAATCTACTGTTAACTTCGGTGCACAAAGGGTCAGTGGGACCTTAGTGCAATTTTAGGATCTCAGTGAAAGCCCTTTTGATCTCATTTCACCATCATTTATCATTCTCTATAGAGCTGCACTGTATGTATTTTTCCCTGATTTCCCCATATGTGGGTGTCTGCCACCATTTCTGACACCAGCAGAGATTTTAGAGATGGAAGGGGGAAAAAAAAAAAAAACCAAACCACTGAGTTTACTTACTTCAAAGTTATGTTTACCATTTTGGGTAGTGAATTGAGAGAACAAAGCAGAATTTAATTTTTGTGTGTCCATAGCTTTGCTTGGACCTACAAAATATAGATGCAGAGATTGATGTCAATGAAGTGTTGAGTAAGAGAAAAAATTTTGATAAAATCATTTTGGGTAGGGGATGGTTTGGTACAAAAAAGCCAAGCAAAGGAGTTTGATGATGGATGATTAGAAGCAGAGAGAGAAGAGATTTATCCATAGGGCAGGAGGAGGAAATGGGTGGATGTAGAAAATGGTGTGGAGGATTAACTGCAGTTTGAAGAAAGGGAGGAGAGGGAAGATAACTGACAATAGTTTGCAGTGATGATTTGTATCACGACAATAGTGTTTCCAACTAATGTTTCCCACCCTGAGGTTTCCAGAGTATAATGACTGGAAATGATGCCTTTACTTTGTCTTAAATAAAGGTGGGTGAATACAAAAAAATACAAAATAATCAGAAAATCATCTGGAATTCATACAGTGATTTTTTTGCAGGCATGTAAATGTACTAGTTTTGTTGGGGGCAGGGTCAGAAATAGGGAAGATTAATAAAATCTCATTCTGCGTGATTTGTGCAGACTGATTAGATCAATGACAGAGGGGAAGGATGTCTGTTTTGGGGTTTTGACATTTTAGCAACAAAAAGTATGTTATTTTATCAGCTTGGCATTCCCAACAGTTACTACAGTATCTTATAGTCTGGTTTAGGGAGCAACATAAGATTTGGTTGTATCATGTACAGCATAACACTTTGGAATTCATAAAAATTTATTGACTAGATCTTCTGTATTCATATGGGACAAGATTCAAGAACATATAGATAAGATATATAGTGTTGCTAGTAGCAACACAGTAAAAGGAGTTGTCTAAACTCTGCTACCTGTCCATAAGATGTCTGCTTTACCTGTAACAAATTTGTAAGAAACTGCAAGTGCCTATCTGACATTTACTGTTTGCAGTCCAAGGACTGATGCCTCATTAATTCCTCCTGGGACTTCACTGTCCATGACAGTTTTGAGTTACTGTAAACAATATGCTGAAAAATTTGCTCGTCGTATTTTACTGTCAGAAACCTTTCTTCTGTAGCCATTCCTGTTTGTGTTATAGAGGTGTGTAGTGGAGGGCTTACTGGCACTTGTATCTAGCTAAGTTTTCAGAAGAGATCATTATTTTATAATAAGCACATCTAAAATGAAAGGTATTAAATTTTGCAAACTCTGTCATTGCCAACTGTTCTAAATTCTGGTGCTTATTCACATTATTCATCTTATTTAAAGCCATAAATCAGGGCTTTCTTGTCATCATCTTGATGCCCTATTACTAACTTATTGCGTCTTTCCTTCTAAAAGTGACCAGTGGAGACAATAATTAGTGGGTTTTGGAGTGTAATAATAAAACTCGTTAATGAACAGTTTATCCCCAATATTTTAAGTGATAGCTTGTATAATATTTAGAAGTCACTGGCTTTGCTTGCCTTGAAAACTAGTATTGAATTTGTTTGAACACCATGGATAAATATTAGCTAGAATGCCAAGAATAAATGAATGGTTTTGTCCATGATTTTTCAGGCAGGAGTGATGCTGCAGCACAGATACTTAATCTCCTTTTAGCTTTTATCATAAAGTGCAGAGCTTCTTGGAGGGTAATTTTGTATTGTAATTGTTGACAAGAGACTTAAGTGTTTTAGTGCATACATAATTTGGGAATGAATTGTTCAAATGGTTTGAGGGGCGTATGCTACCCAGGATTTAAGAAATTATAACATCTGCAATACCTGTTTCACAACTTTTATTGCAAGACTTAAATATTATGGGTGCCTTTAGATAGGGCATATGCAGCACAGACAAGACAGCATGAACTAAGACAGACATCAGTCACTGGGAGAATTCTTTATATGAATAGTCCCTCTATTGTGAGGGACTTTTATTTGCCTGAAAGCTGTTTTATTCTAATGGACTTTTCTGCTCAAGCGTGTAAATAGGGTAGGATTTGGAATGTGAATTTATAGATCGCTAGCAGCTCTGTAGTGCCTTGTGGTGTGGACCTGCTCACCTAGGCACTTTTTTTAGCAGGTGGGGAGTCTTTTGTGGTGGTCGAGAGCAAGGACCTGCCCTGAGCTCTCCAGCAGATGCCTTCTCTGCAAGGGAATATCCCATCTGGGTACAGGTTGCTGAAAGAGACTTCAGGTGCCTAAAATCAGCTATTGTGAATACTCAGCTCCTGAGATCCTACTGCCTGTGTAGATTCAGGTACTTCCAATGCTTGACCTGTTCTCAAACACATTAAGCTACACCTGTGAAAGATCCTAGCTGTGGAGACGGAAAATAGCCATAGTGAGATTGGTGTGAAATAGCGTGTTGTAAACTACTGTCCTAACTCATTTTCTGCTAGCTTTCCTGTAGAGAGCAGGCCTAATTTAAAACATCTAGAAACCTGACAATGACATACTACACTTACTACTGCAATGATAGTATGCATGAGTTGTAGTGATAATTTTTTTAATAACTTTGTAACTAATTATTTTAAGCAATGTTTTTGTTAGGTGTGTAAATTGAGTAAATTGTTGGCAGCTTTTTTTTCATTTGTATAGTGTAACACAGCCTGATGAAAGCCCCTTTCTCAGGTGCAGCAACGTTGGAAAGAGAATTGCCAAGAGGTGCAATCGAAGAACCAGCAGGTTTCCTAGTGGAAAAAGATATATGTATATATACTTGGGAATTCAGGTGGCTCTCAGGAGCCATTACCTTGCCTGATTACCCAAGCTCTTGGTTTTGAACACAAGCCAGAGTATAATTAGCTGAAATTAATGTGAGGGTGGTGTTAGAATCAAGGAAACCAGCTAAAGAGAGAAGAGAAGGGAGGCTGCCCCTCCCCAGTGGAACCAATGGTTTGGTGATAGTGTAAGGCATGTGCATCTCTGAAGGCTACGAAAATGTGGAGCAACTGCTTGTATATACAGTGGGTCTTTCTATTTTGCACATATAGCCTCTTCAAGGCTTTCTGGCTCAGAAGGAACCATTACATCTCATCTAAACGCACTGGAATTAGGTCTGACCTTCCTTTGGGCCAGAAGTCTTCTCTTGTGTCTTTCCACATCTGCTGCAATTTGGCCTTACTTTAGCCTACTCTGTTTTCCAAATGGATTACATATGGGGCACACACATAATGTGGTCTCTCAGAACCAGCCCTTTCCCCTTAAATTTTCAGCTTATGCCCCTCAATGCATGACATTTTCTTCATCATTTGCTTTCTGCAGACCTGATATTTATTCTATATAGCCCTGTCCCTGATGACCATAATACCAGAAAGAAACTTTTCACTTTAAATTGTTTATAGACACAAATCTAAAATGCTGAAGTGGATTTGTGACCCTTTCTGTGTAAAGCAATCTGTAGAATGGCATGATGATTTTGAAAAACTCAGTCATCTCCGTGGGTATCGGTAATACAAAAAGCACATTTAATAAGTTTTTCAGGAGCCACTTTATTACCTTATCATTGTTCCTAGTGGTAGCTTACTGTAATGGACTGAGCATATAAAACACCCCCGGGAACTCCTGTGATTAAATTGAATTTCTGATAACATGTTGCACTGTGAACTTAAGAGAATCATTTAAAGCCCACCTGCGAACCTTTACTTCCATATTGGAGCAGCTATTTCAGAGAATTAGTACTGAAACAATGGGATGACTCTGGTGAGCAAATGCTTACAGCCTGGACCTTGATCTGTCTCTGCTTGCTTCTATAAAAAGAAATGGGATACTTACTTGTCTCACAAATTATTGGGAGGATCGGCTGTTTGATATTTAAGATCTGTTAAAACACAATTTTTCATGGAAGAAGAACAAGGGAAAAGGCCAATTACAATAGCTTTTCTTTTTGAAAGATAAAGTAAGCGTGCATCTTTTCTGTCACTTCTGGGGTTTGTGGTTTTTTCATTTTGCATTTTATTCTTTGGCCAATTTATGTATGGCAGCATATCTTTAGAATTAAGCATGCATATTTTCAAATTCACCAGCCAAATATATAAAAATACAAAGGCAATGGGATGAAGCACACATTTTTGCGTTTTTCTGGCTTGATGTCCTACTAATTGTGAGAAGCAGAGAATGACACACTGAAGGCAGGTCGCTGTGTGAGGCAGAGTCCGCTTTGTGCCTGGAAGGGACAACTATATACAGTGAAGTCTGCTTTGCGCTCTGGTTTTGTTGTTTTTTTTTCCCCTGGCATAACTTATTCATCTGATAATGAAAATCTGATCCAGAACATTTTACAGACAAACCCTAGAGGCTGTGCATGTATGCTAAAATAGCACTTTGTATTTTGTTTACATCCCTTGCAGAAGATTAGTATGACATAAATTACTGGTTGAGAGATCCTATTTCTGTACTTGCTTTAGACACATTCTCATTTTAACTTCCTAGTTCTGGAATCTTAAAGAAGAGAGAGGCCTTAAAAAGTTTTGAGCAGAAATAACCATGGCTTTATATTGCTGCCTTTTGCCCAAGCAGGCACAGTTTACAGCGCTCACCCTTAGGAGACAGGCTAAGATCTGTATGCAGATTTTGCTGGCTGAACTTGTGACACAAGCTGAAAAAATTCAAGCATCTATTAGTTACTGAAGGTGCCACTCCTTTACATTGACAGCCCCACATCCTTTCAGACTTTTGCTTTTTATCAGCCTTGTTGATGTTGAGCTCTTGCCAGGTGTGTTTTGTGATTAATGTGTTTGTCCCATTGAAGTAGGGAATAAACTTGAACATACCAGCTGCTGTATCTGTAACAGTGCTTCAAGCAGAAAGCACAGTATTAGTAAATATTGAGTCCTAGCTGGTCTTCAGAAATGGCACTTAATCATGAGACTCGGATCTGAATTTCCCTTTAGTCTGGAGAGGTGTTGTGGTTTAACCCCAACCAACAACTAAGCACCACATAGCCGCTCACTCCCCACCTCCAGCCCCAGTGGGATGGGGGAGAAAATGAGGAAAAAGAAGTAAAACTCGTGGGTTGAGATAAGAAGGGTTTAATAGAACAGAAAAGAAGAAACTAATAATGATAATGATAACACTAATAAAATGACAGCAGTAGTAATAAAAGGATTGGAATGTACAAATGATGCGCAGGGCAATTGCTCACCACCCGCCGACCGACACCCAGCTAGTCCCCGAGCGGCGATTCCCTGCCCCCCCCACTTCCCAGTTCCTAAACTAGATGGGACGTCACATGCTGTGGAATACACTGTTGGCCAGTTTGGGTCAGGTGCCCTGGCTGGGCATGAGAAGCTGAAAAATCCTTGACTGTAGTCTAAACACTACTGAGCAACAACTGAAAACATCAGTGTTATCAACATTCTTCACATACTGAACTCAAAACATAGCACTGTACCAGCTACTAGGAAGACAGCTAACTACATCCCAGCTGAAACCAGGACATGTACTCTTTCTCAGATTTTTCATCCCTTTGTTGATGAAATCAATTATGTTAAGAGTTTGATCACAATGGAATGTGTTTGTGAATAGTGAAGCAAAAAGGCATTAAATGCATCAGTCGTCTCCATTTGTCCATTACTTTAACAATTATAAGTAAAGGACCTTTCCTTTCCTTCATATTTATTGCTCCTTATGTATTTACAAGCTCTTTTCTTACTGCATCTTTTCTTGTAGCATTTTATATGCTCACACCAGAATGTTGTAAAATCACTGTCAGGCTAATAACCCATTAGTTCAGTAACTGTAACCAAACAGTAACTGTTGCTTATTCTGCATGATAGTCAGGAAAATCTGAAATAGATATGTAGAAGATGCTCTCTACCTCTCTGTTATTTGTTGGCTTAGTATTTTTTCTGGCCTACAAGTATGCTAGAAAACACATGCAAAACAAGTGCACAAGAAAAGAAGGGAAATACGTCTCTAGACTTGCAGGTTTGGCAGTGTTACTCTGTGGAAAACTCTGCTTGGATCAAGCTCTGCATGTTTTGAGGGTGGTCATCAGCTGTGCTCGTATATACTCCCATGAGGACCTGGAGCATGTGTGGGGGTTTTTTGTGGCCTTTCAGATGTTTACTTCTCTGGGCCACTGTTTCCACCCTTGCTTTGGGTTCATCACCTCTTCAGTTTGCCAATTTGCTACTTGTTACAGGGAAGTCATCTCCATTTTATTTAGGAAGGGGATTTTGGCTTTGTTTTTCTCCCATCTCCTCTTTGTTTTTCTCCATGTAAGGGGAAACATTTGGCCTGTTGTCAGAAAGTGACATTAGAAAAGTCCTTAAAAAGAAAGTGGTAAGAGAAGTGCATATGGCAAAAACTATATATATTGTGGACAGTACAGAATGTCTGCTCTGTTGAAATCCAAACCATCAGGCTGTGTGGGTGGTCAGAGATGAAAGGATGATCCTATAGCAGAGAAAGGATAAAAGGTAAGTGTAAATGATAGTCGAGCCTTTAACTATATTTAAAGTGGAAACCCTGTGTTCCTAAGTGTTGAGTGTAGGAGAGGGCAGATCCATATAGGGGTGAACTGGTGAAGCTGCATCAGCTTTCGTGGCACTATTTTCTGAAAATCTGGCAATACCTTGGAGTTTTATACATTAAATCCATTGAGCTTTGCTTTCATTATGTAGAAAAAAACTGAATAGAATCTTACGATGGAACTGTCTTCATCACAGGAACTAACTTACACACTGGACAAAATCAGTGATATAAAAATGTAGCCTATGCATGAATAAAAGGATATAATTTTGTTATATAAGCTATTAAGTAATGCTGGTGTCAGTTCGGTTTTTAGTTTGAAAAGAGAAAGAAGGACTTTGAATATGTAATTAACTTCTTCAAATTGCCTGTGAAACTATGACCAATCATAATTAATTTTATTTTGAAAATTGCATCCATGGACTTCAGTGCATTGAATAACATCATAGATGTTAAAAATAAATTAAATTAAAATTTTTTTAAAAAAATAAAAAAATAAAAAATAAAATTTTAAAAATATTGTTTTCAATGGAGAAGGTTACAAAAGGAGTCCTGTAAATCTTTTCATGTGGGGTGTATAGAAACATAACAGGCAAAGTTTTACTTCCTGACTACGTTATGTGTGTTTTGCAGGTTTTAGTTCTAGTGATTTTTATCTTTAAAAAAAAAAAAAAAGTTTCTAACCTTCCTTTAGCTCTAGCAGATGTGTACATCAAAAGTTTATAGGGAAAAATATTTTCCCAAAAAATGAGATCTTGTGAAGTAGTAAGAATTTATATTGTTTCTCTTTATGCAGAAAGCATTTGTTTTCTAAACACTCTGGGCATATAAACATTAAAGAAGTAATGCTGTATATTCACAACATGATGTGTCTATCACTTCTCTTTGTCAGAATTTCTCCCCAAGTGATACTTGCAATTGTAGAGTTCCTAATAGTTTACCCAGCTTTATACTTCTGATGGCATCCTGGAGCAGTGATTTAATGTTCTGCCGGGACTACTTTCAATGTTTGGATTCTTGAATGCCGGAACATTACTCTTGGTTTATTTGCACTGCAGTTGTTTCACCTTCCGTTATTATTTCTTCCTTCCATCACAAGGAAAATAGAGTATAATTCTCCTAAGAATTAGAAGGGGGCAGGGGGAAATCTTGTTTTCTTGTCAGAGATGCATAGATTATAAGGCTGGAGAAGAGGATTGTGATGAACTCATAGGCCTTCAGGAAGAGACAAGATTTGGAAGTACTCTGACTTGTCTTAATTTTGAGCTGGAATACATCTTAGAAAATCCATCACTGTTTGGTAAGGTCACTAAAGTTCTGGTTATATTGCTGTTAACTTTTGCACCTTACTTCTAGCCTGAATTTAGTTAACTTCTTTTTTTTTTTAACACATTTTCTTTAATCTCAAGGTTAAAGACTCTGTAATGTTGTATTAGGAGCTCATGCTTGGTTGATTATAGAGTCAGAATCAGAGTAATTCAGATTGGAAAGGAGCTCTGGAGACATGCTGTCCAAGTTCCTGGCTCAAAGCTCTGCTCTGAGCTGTGTCCAGTTGCGTTTTTAATCTCTCCAAGACCGCACGTTATAGACCGTTTATCCAAACCACACCACAAGAATTTGGCTACAGGATACCATAGCAAGTGACAGTGATGAAAACTGTGCTGAAATGAAGGTCACCAATATCTGCTAGTCCTCCTTTGTCCTCTGAGTCACAGAAAGCATCAAGGTTTGTCAGGCAAGATTTGTCCTTGGTGCATCCCTGATGGTTTCTCCACTCCCCTTCATGTGCTTGGAGATGCCTTTGGGAGGATTTGCTCCATGATTTCCCCAGGAACTGAGGTGAGGCTGACTGGCCTGTAGTTTCTTGTATCTTCCTCTCCCTTTTTGCACATGGGCACAATTGTCATAAGTTTTTGAAGATGATGTTGCAGTAGCATCAGGTGGCTGCCCAGCACCCTTAGTCATCGTGACCAGCATGTCCTTTTCACTTGCTGCTTTCTAGGTTAAGTCCTTACTCCTTAAATATGGTCTTTATTCTTTGTTTCTGGATTTATGTTCAGTAGCAGTAGGGTAGAGGTTTGGTCCTTTTTGGCCTTTGCTTGAAAAACATCCAATTCAATTTTAAAACCTGTCAGTTAGCAGATCTTTCATATATTTAATGTATTACATTGAATTTGTAGTGTTCTTATTTCTTAAACAAAATATTACACAACACTGAGTTGCATACCTCAGGGAAGTTTATCTTCTCAGCACCTTTAACTTTATTAACTCTATAGTGTGTAATGTCATCAGCACATATCTTAAGTTAGATTGACAAGACCATGAACACTTTTGATTGATATAGTCCTTCTTTAATTACTTACTTAAAAGGGCTGTGTTCCATAATTTTGCCCAGGACTGATTTCAGGTGACAGGTCTCTACCTACTTACATCACTAAGTAGGTACTACAAAAGTAGGTTTGCTACAAAAAGCGAACTCTTTTTGCTATATTAGCATGTTTACTTTCTTCTAAACCTCTTGAATTTTCCTTAGTGTTCAAAGAGTTACTCAAAATTGATGTTGATGGTAAAAATTGCTCCTTGAAAATTACTCTTTGAAGGTGTTGGCCTGAAGCTTATGCAGGCCTGCTGCTTTAAAAAAGGTCTAACTTTAGAAGCTTCTCTTTAACATCACTCTCGGTTACTTTTAGAAGGAAAGATAAATGTCGTCATCATGAAACGGTATGACTTTATCTTCTGCCTTATTTTCCAGACACAGGAGAGAGAAATTTACTGAATGCTTGTACCCTTTTACATCAGTACTGACAACTAATCATTTTCATTTGCTAATAAACAAGCAAAATTGCTGTGACTCATTTTGTTCCTAACAGTTTTTTAAAAAAACCTTTTATTACTGGGATCTCCAATAATTGCCAGTTTCTTCTGTCTCCTCTTACTTTTCCTTTAATTCCTACTCGCAGTGCATCATCATCTGTTAAGTGCCTTACTGATCTATCATGTAACAGAAGTAATAGAATTTATTTATATGTGTATCTCCGCACGTGTTTACATTGCAGGTTGATGCAGGGCCTGTACATATCCGTAGACTGAATCTTTTTTTTTCCCTTTGTGTTTTTAATGTCCACCCCTTTTTTTCACTGTTTAAGCCATTCTGAGTATGTGTGCCTGTTTATTCATGGAGGGCTGTTTCCTCTCTTCCTTGTGCCATTTTTTTTTTTCTGTGTATAGATAGCCTTTCACGATTGTGAGTTATGAGGCAGTTGGTGACATATATTTAAACAGTTTTTAATTATCCGACGTATCTCTTACTCAGACTCCTTATTTTTGTTTCTTGGTACATTTTTGTACTAATAAACAAAATAAACGTTTTGGGGTTTGGTGAAATCATTCTCCTTAAAAAGCCTCAAACTATTACAGATTATTTTCTTTGTACAATAAAAATAACCACGTCTTGATCATTTCCATGAAGGCACTCATGACTTTTAAATGTGGTCAGTCTATTTTTATTTTTCAAGTTGATATTTAATGCTGAATTTATCTTTGTATAGACTTCCAGAATTTTCACCAGCAGTTTTTGGAAATTCTGAGGAAATTGTCCCTACAGTTTATGGCTGCACTGAAAAAATTATCACAAATCAACTGTGTAATATTAATTGTGAAATTACATTCATCTAGCGCTCACCATTACGCATTCTCTGATTACCTGAGTGGGGTTTATGTCATTTCCTTATCCAAGGTAGCCTGTAAGTATTTTTCAGGGAAGCAAAAAAATTTGAAAGGTGGATAGAATTATTTTCTTCATTTTTTCTTTGTACTCTAAATCAAAAGGTATAGAAACACATGCTTTTGATTAGCTAATAAGCAAAAAAACCACAAAGCTCCAGGCTTCATCTTCTGATATGCTAATTCTTGAAATAAAAAAAGAGCAATGAAACTCTCTGTAAATGGAAAGCACTGAACGTCTGACAACAATACACTTGCCAGAATGCTGAGAACCATTTCTTATCTCAGCAAATCCTTCCAGCCTTGACTGTCATATTAGCCAGTTTTATTCTTCATTGCTTGTCTTTGATCATCTGCTGCATATTCCCATGGGAGAAAGTTATGCCCATTTGCCTGTGAGCTACTTGCAATGTTTAATGAGTATCTGCATATTCGATCAAGGTTTTAAAAACACTTCTGCTTGGATAAATTGAGCAATCCTTTCATTAACTTTGTATATGCAGACTTTCTGTTCCTCTCAAAGACAATAAGGCATTAGAGTATTTATTTTGTGGGTGGACTTGCACATTGGCAAAAATATCCTCTAAAAAAAGTAGCAATGTTTTCATTTCAGCTGGATCTGAAGACCTAGTTTATACCAGTTTCTGCATTATGGTGTAGTGCTATCTCTGTTGAGTCTTTTCCAAAGAGACAGCAAAAGATTACATTTGTAAACACTAGTGTGTAACATGTTACAATAAAAGATATCTTATCGATTGTGACATCTGGCAAGTTACATATCAAGTATTTCCCAAAAGGGACTAACAGTATTTTTTGGCAAAGTCTGTCTTAAAATGGTATAATTTTTTGATCAATCCTTACAAGCAAGTGCTTAGAAATTGCTATTTTAATGCAAGTCCTTCAATTTATTTGTTTTTTATTGTCCTAATTTTTATTTTGCCTGGTTTTCCATGTTAATGGTGTGAATAGTATATGGGTGCAAAATTGACCTAAAGAACTGCAGTGTAGGCATGTACTGGGTAAATCTTGTGTCCATTGCATTTTATGTTGGATATTCATTTAGTTTCACTTCTATCCTTATTTTTAGGCTGTCTGCATTTAATTTTAAGTTCCTCAGTGTCTGTAAATTGTTCCAAATGTAATTAAAGCTGTCCATTTGTGACAGCATTACTGATTCCTCAAGAACTGCTTTGTTATCATGGCAGATTATAACTTTAAGGAGGAGGACATGTACCCAGTAGCAAATGGATCCTTAACATTAGAAGGACCTCGGCTTAGTGCTGGTATCTTCATGATAATTAGGAAGAAAAGGGAGAAAGCTGGCCACTGCTATCTGGGGGAGAAATGTTTCTCAAGGTTGTAAAAGGGAGTCGTGATTGAGCACTATGGGCCCTGTTAACCAGCTGGTTCCTGGGAAGAGCGAGAGTGCTTTTTGTGCCTGAATTCAGATACTGAAATGCATTTGTGGTACAAGCACCATTTAGAAATCAGGCCAGCCAGAAATGGGAGCATTTTAAAAGAAGATTAACTGTTTCTTTTTCTTTCCTTTGTCAGGTTAATTTAATTTTATGCAAAAATTACTTTTTGTTATTATAGAATGATATGAAAACAAATAATCTTTAAAAGATAAATTTTGTTCTTCTTTAGAAGACTTTTGGAACATGAATGTGGACCAATTTAAGTTTCTATTTAAAATCAAAACATTAAAGAGGCTTTGCAGTGTTGGCACGCTGGTGGGAACAGAGGCCCCCTCTTTGCTGTGCCAACCTCGAGTGCATTGGAACCTCATTTCTGTGTCAATTCTGTGTGTGCAGAGTGCAAAGAGCTTCTGTTTAAAAGAATAGGCTCATACCTATAGTGAGGAATAAAGGTAAAAATGCTGCTTTCAGGTATGCTGGAGTTAATATTTCCTCTCTGTGCATCTTGCAGCCTATGAACCAACAAACAATACTGCTTCTTTCTTAATAATTGTGGAAGGCAAATGGGAAGCGGTACAGCAACTTAAATTACTAGAGGGCATGGGCCAAAACTTGCTCAAGATCTTTTTCATTGCTCCAGTGGACTTGGCAGCTTGACTTACATGTCTGCCAGAGAAGGATGTTCTCTAGATATGGCAGATACCATCCTGGGGTTTCATAGCTTACTCTCTGCCTGATTAACTGAGCAAAGCTCCAGAAACCAAAAATGCACATGGCGGGTGATTTCCCAGCATGTAGGGACTGACAGCCTCCCTCTGCTCTGCTGCTCCCTCTTCAGGGAAAGGTGAAGTAGTCTTGCAGTATGCAAGGTGAGGATGAAGTAAATTTCTAGGAAATCAGTGACTATATTTTCCAGGTTCCAAGACAAGTAGGAGTTTGGAAGGGTATAACTCAGGGCTTAATACAGACCCTGCTAGCTGCAGGAAAAAGAGCAATATTGCTGTCTACCAGCTGGCCTGTGTGCAGGCAGGGAGCATGCTGATGATGAGAGCTAAGAAGGAATTACTTACCTTGGGTAATAGATACCTTAGTTTAGGATTGAAGATGTCTTTCCTCTGAGAGTTGGATTTACAGGTGAATTCTGTTAGTCTGCAGGAAGTATCTGAGAAAGGGAGGAAAATTTGGACAGTGACACTGGAGCAAGGGGCAGGATTGGGACTGGCAGATGTGTGTCACTGCACAGATGTGAGAGACTAAATGATGAGAACAAAGGAATAGTAGGATTTTCTGAATACACAGACAAGCAAGGATTTGAAGGGAGAAGAGAACAATGAAAAGAAAGAATATGGCAAATCAAGGGGAAGAATTTCTAGAAAGAAGAAAAAGTGATAAATAATGGAATAATTTGGCATATAATAAAGAATGGGAGAAAATGCAGAGTGATTAGTCTTAAGTAGTATTATGAGAGAGTCTTTAGTGACAGAATTGTGCATTATTTTCCTCACATTGATAAAGTATTACAAAATAGCTGTTTCATCACAGTAGATGTACATGTTTCATCAGCTGCACAAAACTGAGAATCAATAAGCAGAAATATGACATAGTCAGTTGAAATAGTATGTATCAGGACTCTTGCAGCAGGTAACGTCACACAGTATGGGAGAGGAAAGTGGGTTACTAAAGAAGCCATATTGCAAAAACCTCTTAATAGGTGATGTGTAGTTTTTTACTGAAAACTCCACAGTTTAATGTTCTTTATCCACTGAGGACAAACTCAAATGCATCAGTTGCCTAATATTGGGTCAGGGTGGTGAAATGCTTTTCAAGAAGCTCTACTTTCATATCTTGAAAACTGGGCAGAAGAGGGCTGTCCAGCGTGCTAGTTCCAGGTAAGACATAAGCCTGCACGACCAGCAGTAAGCAGTTCCAAAATACTTGGGAGGAAATAATGCACAATTGTTATCCAGGAGGATAAGGTAGATTAGCTTCAGGTAAGAGTATTTTGTTGCAGAGGTTGCATTCCTCAATATTATGAAAATAAAGCGGACACAGCTTTTCCGGCCATGTATGTATTCTCTGGGCATTCAGTTAGAAATCACATGACAATTTATTAACAGTTTAATTTCATTGCAGTGTGTTTTTTCTTATATCCTGAAATACAGAATAGAGAAAATGACCACGTCCAGTAGAAAACGATTTCCTTAGTGTGTTGTAGAATGTCACAAATACTAATTATTTGTAAATTAACTGTGAACAGCAGATGCAGTGATATCCTACTGTAAGATAGGCCCACCAAGTAGGTCACCCCTATTTCCTACCAAGCACATAGCTAGAAGACCCCAATGTTTCCACATCAAAGCATTCATTTATCGCTAGCTGCTTTAGCCCATGACTGCATATTGGCAAAGATTCCACATTGTCCTGGGGGTCAGCTTGTTATTCCTCCAACCCAAAGTGACAGGACCATCTTCTTATACTCCAGCGTCATTTAATGGTTTTGCAACTCAACTGCAGGTTGTAAATCTGCCTTCTAGGCAAAGGAGAGCATGTGCACAGACTAATACATAATCAAAATTCATTGACACTCTCAAAGACTGCAGTGTTTAACCACGTAGAAGTTTGACAGCCAGAACTTCACCGGGCTGTGATTCAAGGGATCTCCAGTGCTGTGAGTCAACAGAGTCTACAGATATATTTCTGCATCATACAACTCATTTCAGTGCTGAACCCCTTGTTCTTCTGTCAGATCTTACTAACTTGTGTAGGTTTGCGAATTTACCATCATCTAGCCAGTTGCTTGTTGGAACCTGCCCAAAGCATATTACGTATAGGTGGTGTTGGCAACAGAAAAATTAATTGAACAAAACTCTTCCGCTAAACCCAAAACTTTATTGCTGCTCATGATACAGAAAGGAAAAAGAGTTAGTTCAGTAATTGGAGGTTGGAGCACATAATTTGGAAAATCCAGTTGTCAAATCCTCAATAATAAATCTAAAATCCTAGTTTTAGTGTATATTCATTGGCTGGCCTTCAATTCTGTGATACAACTTAGTCCCTTTCTCATGAAGAAGATCATTTACTAAATGTACGCTCAGTTATATGGAAACTGTTGTTTGTTACAGCTGGAAATGTTTTTCCCTTCAAACCGTTCAGTTACTGTATGTGACAGCTCCTCCAGTTTTATACCACAGTAGATCAGATGTACTGAATCACTTCCAAGAAAAAAGTAGTTTGAATGTGTTCGTGATCTTTAAAAAGGCATGTTCCAGATGTTCATTAACTCCTTGCTACCATCAAAAGAATGATGTAAATACTGATGCACAGCATTTTTTAATGAAATAACAATGGTCTTCAGCTACTAGCACAGCAAGGGTTAACAAGATCTGTTTTTTCCACATGTGCTCTAAGTTCCATCTATTAACTTGGCATAACTTAAGCTTTATAAAATAATGACAACATGCTGCTCAACAAGCTTTATTTATAACTGTCTCATCCTAATATTGCTCTTTAGTTGTAATTAGTAAAAATAGAAAATTGTGTGCTGCTAGTCACTTTCCAATTGCTTTAAAGAAAGATAAATAAATTTCAAAAATCTATGAACAGATCTTCTAATAAGATACCCTTAGCACAGACTTTTACTGGTGACATTTCTGGCTGTTGCCTCAACAATTCCATAATTAATTATTTAAAAAAAGAAAATTTTCTTTTATTTCTAAATAAATGCAGTGACATAAATAAAACCTGAAGTTAGTGGGTTTGGGTACAAAGATTTCCTGTCTTGATTCCCGCCCTGCTAAAGATGAACATCAGTCTCAGATCCCAGATTCCCCAAGAGAGGAATGGTTGATTTCAGTTGCCCTTAATTGGATTCGTCTATGTGGGATGGTTGTGTGCAGTAATTCAAGGTGGGATTTAACAGAACATTAGCTACTCTGCTTTAACTCTCATGTGAACACCCTTGATAAGGACTAAGAGTGCAATTGGGCAATGTGGCCTGCTGGACTTTGTAAGTTAACTTGGGGGCTTTCAGTTTGCCTCCATCAGCCTGACAAAGCAGAGGAGTTCAATTCTCGGAGATCTTTGATGTCCGCTGCATTTTGGGCCATCACTGTGGTACCATTGTAATGCCAGGCAAATGTGATGGGATCCATACAAAGCATAATATACAAAGAAGATACAAGAACAATAACAACTGGAGAGATTTCATGGAATTAGGCTTCAGTTCATTCATTTGCATGGAGTAATTTCCAAGACTGTCACAGGAGCGCATTCAGGCAGGCGGCAGGCAGCCAGCTAGGGACACTGCTGCTAGCACAGACATTGCACCAGCGCTTTCCTAATGACTTCTCAGTAAAAGCTGTAACTTCCAGAAAACTTTTCCTCTATGGGAGCATCTTTCCAGAAGCAAAACACCAGGGAAAAGGTATCTAAAAAGGAAAAAACCAGCTGGACAAAAGCCTTCCTCTCCTGGTCTGGGAAGAGGGAAAGGAGCTTAATATTGTTGCAGATATGCAAGTTTACTTCTTAACTGTGCTGTATAAACATAATGAAACCACCCTAAGCAGATGCCGTAACAAATTCACAATGTATAGCTTGCTAATGGTGAAATCTTTGTAGGGTGAGTAAAATTAAACTGAAGAGAGAACACAGAACTCTACAGATCAGCGTTTCAGTACTCGTTATCCATTCATGACAGCCCACGGTCCCCATGGACATCTTTCTCTTGTACCTTGGTGGGTGAACCATGTATTAGTATTGTTAATGTCAGTATGGCTAGTCCATAATACATTGATACTTCTTTTTTTTTACAATTGCCTCATTCCCATAAAACTACTGAAAGAATCTCTGGGAATGGTTTTGAGGATCTGAGACAAACATACCAATATTAAGGAAATGGTCAAAGTCCTTATCTTATTATACTGCCGGAATGACTATTCTAACAGCAGATAAAGGCAGTTGTAATTTCTTCCTCATGCCTGTCTTGATTTTTTTTTTTTTTTTTTTTTTTTTTTTTACTTCTAAATGAGCTTCTAAATAAGCTGAGAATAGCAAAAGATTTAATTGGGTCACTAATTAAATGTCAGGCATGAGCTGCCTGTTAAAATCAAAGGTTAACTGGCAGTAAGAGCATTTGTGACAGAGGGGATCCAATGTCTAGAGATATGCAAAATAAGATGATCAGTTTTTATGGAATATGTTGCTCTCCACACATAAAATGCATTTGCAGACTTCTTATCACTATTTTTTAGTTTATGGTATTGCCAAACATAGGGGATCACATAGTTTGTTTCTCAGTAAGTGTGCCTTTTAAAATCAGCATATTAAAAGATGCAGTAATTACTATGCTGAGATTGCAGCTATCTCAGGAGATTATTTTTGTTCAGATTTGGCAAAAGAGATAGGTTTTGTGTTTTAAAGAGAGATGTTAAAACATAATACTGAATTAAAGCCCAAAACTTTTTGCATTGGAATCAGAAGTAAGCTTTTTTGTGCAGTGGTACTTAGGAATTTGTGGTTCATGTGACTGAAGAACCTGACACTTTAATATATTACAGACCTCCTTTTTGGCATTGACTAATATCCCCATTTTATAGATGTGTAATAGAGTACAAAGAGATCAAGGTATGTTGACACTCCCTGTGGGAGTTCAGTGTAGATAAAAGCTTTAGAGGGGCTATTTAGCCCTGGAAGTGTATGGAGGCTCTGCTTAGATTCCCTTACCCTGGTTTTCATCAAGGTAAATGAACCTTCATGCCAGTGTAACTAGGACTGCTAGCTCATGCACGTTTCTGGAAGAAATTTGAAAATCTTACATGCTCTCATACAGAAGAAATATGGATCTTTTTCTTTCAAGAATGAAACTGTTCACAATGTTTAACTTGTGATAGTGCTGACAGAAATATTGGGAATTATAAACCATGCTTTTGAATACATATTTATAGGTAAATCTCTTTAGGTATACATACTTGTGTGTGTGTGTATCTAAAACTGAATTTCCTAAAAAAGAAAAGACTTTGAATGGCAGGTGAATTTTTAAGATTTTTAAACAACAGTTTTAAGAAGCTTTGAGCCACAGGATGCTGGAGGAGAATTTATAAACCTCCACATAATAGAAGTGTATTGCAGCATAATATTGGAATTTTACTTCACTGAATAAATTTTTAAAAACAGAACAAAACCACTGTATGACTCTTATCCTGTGCTGAACGCTTCATCACCATTATGATGATGGGCAACAAATCCTTGAAGTCCTTGTATTAGCTGGGTAGTGTATTAGTATTAATTGGGTGAGACAGATCAAGTAATGCCAGAAAACATTCAAAGACGGCATTCTTGTAGCCTCAAGGTAAGTTTATTGTAGGCTGAAAGCTTTTTGCCTTTATTATGTCAGACTTGTGCCTAGTTCATCAGTTCATCTATTGTTGATATAAAATGGAGATCAGATGGTCTGTTTTGCAAAGGCGGGTGACCTGCTTTGATCGGGATCCCCAGAGTTTACAGTCAAGCGTGTGTTTCCACTTAAACAGAGAGTCAGCTGTCCTGAGGAGTTTCCCACTTGTTTATTACTTCGGGGGCTGCTAGTCTACCCTTTCCCTCTCCTGTCAAAAACTCAAGTTGGTGACTGAGAATAAAGCCTTAATGTTTTATGCCAAACCAGCTTATTTCCAGTCTTCCCACTTCTTTTGAAAACTGCTTTTGAGCAGCAAAGAGAAAACTCTGTGTTTCTATTTGCAAAGTTGACAGTCATCTTCTTCAGTCAAGAGGCAAATTTGTTTCTCTAATTCTTCTGAGCTGTGAAATCAGCAAAGGGAAAAACTCCCCAAACCCTTGCAAAGCAGAACCCAGATTCATGAAGGCACCTTCTTTATTTTTGCATACTCAGAAATAGATGGGGTTTAGTAGTAGTGTCATCTCACTAAAACTGAACTACTCGGATTGCTACCGTAAAGCAAAGCATACCATACATTTAAGTGCTTTCCTGGGTCAGGGACTACTCCTTCATCATGGTCAAATTGGATCTCAAAACCAATGTGACTGCCAAGGAGTTGTTCCAATGTGTGCTCAAAATGTGCCAAGTTCTCAAACTTTTTAGGGCAAAAGCAGAGAGGAAAGAAGGATGGCTCTTTATGTGAGAAAATTAGTTAAAGCACATATATTAAATATATGGTCATTACATTGTACTGGTCAGATGGATAAAATCAGCCGACCCTGCACCAAAATTGTTTACTTGCAACCCCTCTCCAAAAGGAGTAATTTTACCCCACTTCTTTTGTGCCTTTGTCTCAAAAAGAATGGGAAATGGGGCAAGCCCTAATCAGGGTGATGGAGACATTTTCTCAAACAATGAACTCTAATTTTAATGTCTACTAAAAGAAATGCAAAGGCCTTTTGCACTTTGGATTGATAGAAGTAGCAATCCTGCTCAGGTCCCCATAATGGTCTGAACATCTGAGAGAGATGGGAAAAGAAAAACAACTACACAAAAACAGTTAACTAGCCAGTACAAGATGGTGTTACCAAATTAAGTTGGCTCTAGGGCTCTACGGCCATATTAATCTCTCTCTGGCTCTGAGTAATAAAGTAATTTAGGCTGAAGATTTAGTAAAAACCTGCAAAGTCTGGCAGATTTTACATTAGAGATCACTCTGTGCTTTATACCTGCTCTGCGGTACTCTACTTCATGAGCAGTCGTCATTCAGAAATCTATCTGAGATTTATTTAATCTGAGGTCCTATTAAAACATGAAGGAAGGGTGCATCTTCAAATTTAGCATGTTTGGAAACTGGAATTTTTATGTTTAAGTATGGCTTCTTTCAACCTTCATATTTTCTCTATAGGTAAATCTGTCTGAAAGTTCATCCTGAAGTTGAACAAAGCTGTTGTGAATAACAGCTCTTGCTAAGAGAGAATTATGGTGTTTTACTTGGAGCTTGCCCTAGAGCAGGTCAGTGTATTTTGGAAGATTCCTTATGCCACCTTTGTGGCCAGTCTTTTCCACCTTTGTTCCAGTGCTCATAGAAATGCAGACTGAGGTTTCTGCTGAAATGTCAGTGGTAGGCTGGTTTGGTTTAGTGGTGTGGAGTTAGCTTTTCAGCTTGTAACACTGTTGTGCATGGTGGCGCCAAATGATAGACCTTCTGTAAAGAAGTTTTTGAGACTGGGGGCTTGCAGGAAGAGTTGTTTGGAGTTTTTTTAGTTATGAATCTTAACCAAGTCACCTGTAAAAGCAATTGCTTCGTAATTACTGCAGTCAAAATTCAGTGAAGATTTTGCTGAAACCCTTGTGTAAGTGACATGCATGTTACATATGTTACATAGACAAAAAAGCTGCTTTTTTTTTTTTTTTTAATAATTTGAGAACAAGCTGTCAGTCTTTTTCTAAGCTCTGGTTCTTCACAATGACTAATGGCTCTTTAAAAAACTGGCCAAATTCTAATCCTCTTGAAGCTTCCTCCTATTGACTTGATTTTCTATGGTTATGTGAATGACTTCAAAATTGCACCAAAAAAGATATTTCAGAAATTTTAATAAAAGACTTATTCATTGGTGATGAAGTGGCTGCTATATGAAAGATACAGGTTGATTTTTCAGTCCATTCAGGACTGGATGGCTACCAAATATCAAGAAGTGTGTGGGGTTTTGCATGATTAAAAGAAGGTTATGGACTCTGAATGCCATGGTACAGGTCTCAATCTTTCATCTGTGTACAAAAGATAGAAAGCTCGATGTAAGTATTGTTGGCTAATCATGAAGAAGTTATCTGGAGCGTGACCTCTGTTTGGAATACAGATAAAAGACCAAGTATTATATGTATAATGCACACATCATTGAATTGGTTAGTGAAACAAAGCTTGCATTTAAAATCCTTTGGATCTGTGATACCAAGTCTATTTTAAAACTGTGGAAAGGCATCATGTGAAATATAAGTGAATGCAGCTTCCAACATATTAACAACAGCTTTTTCCCTGTGTTAAAATACTTTATTTATTTAAATTACCCTGTTGTGATGTTACAGATGTAGTAAATGGTTTTATTAGAGCTTGTTCAGTTAGCACCTGTGAATTTGAGTGTTGAGCATGTCAGTGCCCTATAGATAATTAAGAAGTCAGATGATGAAGAGGAGAGGAATTTGTCGTCTCTTTATTAGAGAAACATCAGAGGTCTGAGTTCAGAAGGGAATGTAAAGTGAACTTTCCTCCTGATTAGTGAAGTCCAGCTGTTGTTGCTTGACGGGAGGGACAGATATTATAAGGGGTAAATATTAGAATTTGGAAAGGTGCTTTCTGTCTGCAAGAAAGCATGACAAACGAGAATTACAGCATACTACATATTTAATTGCATTTACCATGACATCTAACAGATGCTGGAGAAGATGGGATCAATACTTTTGTGTCCCAAGGGAAGGTCAGCTCACACCAGATGTACCAGTTTTCGTCCACCTTTTTATATCATAAAAAATGTGCTGTGAATTGATTTAAATCTTACTTGAATCTCCCTAGAGAAGTATGTATGTAATAGCATTTCAGCGTTACTGACAATATAGGTACCATTCACTTACCCAAACTCATTCCACCATGCTAATGAGGTAATCTTATTCTGAAAGAACAAGCCATTAGGAGTAAAGTTTGTATACAGAAGTGTAACACTTCTTAATGGGGTATGCGCTGCCTTTTGCTAGTAATCACCAGGGAGTTTAAAGTAGGAAAGAATGCATTTTTGCTAATTTTGTACCTTTTATATGATTTACTTTATCAAAAATGCAAAGCTTAAGTTAAGGTTGGATACAGACTTAGAAACAAAAATGAAAATCACTTTGATAGGAGAATATAAAGTGTAGCATGATGTGTTGTGCAAAATGTCATTACTGTAGCAGTGGAAAGAAAAATGTAAACTTTAGGAAGAGACTCAAAGCTGATGGATGGTGTGTTATCAAAGATTAATTTTGATACCTGCCTATCTTTTGATCTCGAATAAAGCATCTACTCAATTCTGAGGGTTTTTTTAATCCTTACTTTATAGGCATATTCCCCACTAGATAGCTGAAACTCTATCTTAAAAATGGCAATGGTTTAAGAAAAGAGATAATTAATCAGTATGTTTGCCTTCAAATTTCAGACTGTTGAAAACAGGGCAAGTTACTATATCTCTGCTTAGATGAAAGTTAAATCTGCTGGATGCTGTCAAACATTTAATTTGATGAAAGAATGACTTTACAGATGGGTCCATCATTTTCGGATACCACCTGGGAATTAAGTGTTATGTAAAGGTCAACTGTATTTGTAGAAATCTGTAGTCTGTTGGTGCTTCGAAAGAGATTTCCTGGAGAAACTGTTTATTAACTCTACGGTGTGGTATGGAGCCTCATACCTTTGATTACACAGAGCAAGTGGCTATCAAAGAGAGAGCATTGCAAGGTCATTAAATTCCTTTTCATGCTGGGTAATCATACCCTCTGTGGATAACCAGTTGCCCTGTACTCCCTGTCTCACAGTGGGGTAAATTACAGAATCCCTACAGGTGCACTTATTGATTTTAGTGTGTCGGATCTGCAGGTCAGTTATTTGCATATGGCAAGTACAGGGTGTGTAGCTGGCTGTTATTGGGTGTATGTCCTTTTCATCTGGCATCACCAAAATGTAAAGATGAGAAGAAACTCATTTTGTTTCCCTTCTGAAAGGGTGGCTGTATCTCAAGCATTCAGTCTTGTTTTCATTTATGTTGATTAACATTATAAATGATGCTGGAAGATTCTGTTCAGAAATGGCTGTCCTTTCATGACCATCAGCCTTTAACAAGTTTTGATTACTTATTATTTACTTGATCTATGAAGATGATAAGAATTCAGGTGCAATTGATGAAATAGTAGTAAATAATGTTCCCTGAGACAATTGATGATGTGAACAAATAGAATGTCATTGAAAGAGTCAGACTAAGAGGTGGGGATACTAAGGATTATCCACGAACCAATGGGTTTTGCCTTAGGTGCAAGTAGAAAAATTGATGGCCGTAATTGCTATATCTAGTTTAATTACTTATCTAAATCTTAGCTTCAATAATGTTCACAGCAGTAATGGGAATCTGATGCTTTCCTATGAGTTTCAACGTCTTTCCAGTCCCTCACAAAATAAGTACTTGCAGTCTTTATGCAGGGTGAATAGGGAGTTCTCATATCTTTCTTGCAAGAAAAAGTTGAAGACAATTCCTTTAAAACACTGGGGTTTTGGCTTCTACAACCCTAGCGCAAAGGATGTAGGCAGTATAATAGGTAAGCGAGACATCACCTACAAAAAGGATAAAGCAGAGCTGAGGTGAAGTTGGAAAGGGGAGGTTGAAGCCACTGTGCACCGCTGTGCGCACTTGATAAATAAGCAATATTCATCTCTGTGTTTTATTGCCAGGTAGTGTCCTTGAAAGATATGGCCTAAATCCATTGTGTCCTTTATGTCTTGTATGCATTTTTTTCATGGAAATTGAAGATATAGCACGTTAACAAGAAAAGCAACCTTTGCAAAGTGAATATTACAGGGTTTTAATAGTTTTACAAAATAATTTCTCAGTTTCGAGCCTACAGCAGAAATTTTATTGACTGAGTTATAGGTGCTCAACACCTCTGACAACCAGGCCCCTTTCCCCATGAGAAATGAGGAGACCATCTGGGAAGACTACATCATTCAGGGCTTTCCAGAGGGGGTGTATTTGCATGATTTTCAGACTCTTCCTAATGGCTTTGTTGTTGCTCTTTTCAGCAGACCTGGGGAGCAAGTTTTAAAGATGTTCACTTGATGTAATGAATAGTCATTAGCTGATGTTGCCATAAACACATCACAGGGCGTTCTTTGAATAAATGCTTCTTACTGCAAAAACCCACCAGATCTCCCTCCTCCTCCATTTAGTGTACACAATGTGCAAGGAAAGAAAATTAGTTATAATAATCTACTTATACAGCCAGAAATATATATAACCCCAAAGCACTTTGAAAATTAATGTTTTCTGTTATAAATGAATGTTTTCCAAATATTTTAGTGGGTTTTTTTGTTTGTTTGTTTTGTTCTGTGGTGGTTTGGTTTTGGTTTTGTTTTAGGAAAAAGGATATGTGAAACATTTTAAATTACTTTTTATTAGATATATTTCTTTCCTACTGCAACAAAGATGAATGGGTTTTATTATTTGAAAGTGTTCTTGTTTGGTTTAATGACAGTTTTCCCACACTTCTCAACTGTACATGATTAGGACCTTTCAGTTTAATGTATTTTTCTGAGAAAAGAATGAAGTACTGTTAATCTGACCTGTCTGCTTGGAGTTCCTGGATTAGACTCATAATCTGATGCAAACCAATTAACTTGGTTTTACTCTGGGCTCATAAAATATGAATTATGCTGAAGTATTTTGAATAATTGAATAATAGATGTGACTTCTAGCATACGAAATACAGGCAAATTATTTGCATTGGGGGAAAAAAAAGCCCCAAGGCAGCATTCTGGGCCTTTGCTGTCCTGCCTGGTTTTTGGTTCACTAACAGTACAAACATTGATTAATGACTTCAGTAAAGATGTGACAAAGCTGCTGCTGCTGCTGCTGCCTCATGTTTGTTTTCCCTTTCAATGACACATTGAGCAAGATAGGGAATCTTGTCCAAAAGATTGTAAGTGATAAAACATTACAGTCATGGGAGAAATGTACTGTAAATGGCATCCTTAAGTTGTGATTTCTGCCTTCCATCAGCAAGAAACGATTGAATCTACTAAATGAGAGGAGGCTGCTAGGCCAGTTAGGGTATTATTGAAATGGATTTTGACATAGACTGCTGCCTGAACAATCAAAGATTTCAGCAGGGATAGGGCACAGTATATATATCCTGTCTATATATAGCATTTAAAGCACCTTGATGGTTTTTTTTCCCCATGGCTCCTGACTGTAAGCGTTTTCCTTTATGTTTGTGGTGGCTGGAATTGGTATGACTTGACTTTGTTCCTATCTTGAAAAACAAAAAAAATCATATGACACCCCAGAATACTGGAATAAGAACAGAAGTTAGTCTCATAGCCAAGCTGAGCTTTGTGAAAACAGAAATTATATGAAAGTGTGTGAATGAGAAAAAAGGGAAACCAGAAGTAAAAGAGCTGTTGAGAGGGAAGTATCTCACGCTGTAGTTAGAGTAGCCATGGTACTGTACACCTAGAAAGAAAAGGGGCTGTGAATTGCTGATTAAGGAAAAAACTGCTGCAATCCTTTAATCACAATGATCTACTTCACCTTATGTGTGGTCTCCTTGCTTATAACAAGGCTACTCACACAGTAGGATATTATTTATTTTGAGTAGCTGTTCCAAAGCACAGCCTTTAAAATGGCAGGTGAGTTGTGAGGGGTTTATACACAGAGAAATCCCTGAGAGTGCTTTTAAAAAAAATTCCAAAGGGCAGAAACAGTCAGGTACATTGAGTGCCACCTAGGTCGTGCAGATGACGTTAGCATTTCTCTCTCCTAAACGCACTCATATCAGCTGTATGAGATCAAAAGGGGTTTATGATAAATCCCATCTTGCCACAGTTGCCTCTGCTGAGATCACTGGGCTAAACTTACTCTTATACCATGGCTCATTGTCTGGCTCTTCTACTGCCCGTATCTCTCTACTCATGCTTTTTACTGTTGTTGTCATTTCTAATGTGTAACTCTAGGAATGAGCTGAATCAATCAGTTGAAGCAGTCTTACACCAGTGCCACAGGCTACAAAATACTCAGTGAAAGGAGTGGTCCGACAGGGAACTTGGCTGGTGTGGATGCATGCCGAATAGCACTGCCGTCTGCATTTTATATTGATGCTCAATTCATGGGCTGATCTGGAAAACTGTTTTAGCTTCTTGTAGGCAAAGCAAATTAGGAATGCTTTAAAATGCTTTCAGTGTTTTTATACTTTTTGTATGTTTGGTACAGTGAAAAAAAGGTAAATGACAGATTTGTTTTACATTTCTGTGAGAGGTAATGGCATTTCAAAAAGAATGCAGCTGGAAATACTACATGGCAAAATCCTGGCACAAAAAGATAACTTGTGTCAGATGGATTTGTGTAGCATTCTCTTAATTGCTATCAGAACCATGATATATAAAGTCTCAAAAGCATCTGGAAATGTGGAGACTTTATCAACAGGAAAATGCTTAAAAATAACATATAAAATAAACATAGCTTATTATTCATTTCTGGTGATTTTTCTAGGAGGATCAAGATTTCTCTTATATCAGCAAGTGAGCAGCTCATGAGGTGTATTGTTAGTGAGTTATTGCTTCTGCAGAATCTTTTGGGGGGCAAATCTGGTTTTATCACAATCCTAGTCTAATCCTATTCTGCTGATCGGTGGCTCGTGGAGAGAAGGTTTCTTTTTCATTACCTTTGTGTCAGCTTGACACTCTTTTAGCAGTCTAGGAATGGAAATTTACTCTGGAGAGTTTTGGTTTCCCTTTCTCCCAGCTTTGCTTGCGGTGGGTGGTTGTTGGAGTGGCATTGCTGGGTCAGGTTATGTGTCTGTAAGAAGAGATGGGAGGCCTTCGAAGGATTACGGGTAGGCCTGTGGTCTGAATGAGACTGTTATGCAGGAAAGATTTCATGGAGAATTTTCTTTGTGGACAAGCAGAATTGTAAAAGTATATTAATTTCAGTGGAACTCCTCTTTTAAAATCCCTAAGCAAAGAGAATGCTGAAGTTGTGGACCGGGCAAATGTGCTTCTTGCTCAGTTCTTACAATCTCTCCGTTGCTCACATGGGAGCCCATGTGCAGCTGGCAGTGCCCAGGAGAAGGCCACAACTTAGCAGGGTTTCTAACCAGCGTCCCAGTCCTGCCGTTGCTCCTGTAAGCTCCTGCCAGGGAAAGTGCGAGGTGACACATCACCACCTCCCACTGTGGCAGGCTCTTGTCGATCCCACCAGTGACTCCATCCATCATTTATATCTGGTGAAAAATAGCAAAAGATTCCTCCCAGGCTACTTGAAGATGATATTATATTTTGTGAACGCAGGACCTGACAGCGTGTATTACAATCTGCAATTTTCTTTTTTTTATAATAATTAGCTATCTAATTGCATGTCCAAGCCAGTTGATGCATTTGCATTTGTAAGTAATTAGGATTTATTTGAAAGCATGCTGGTTTAATGTTTTGTCTCTACTCTATACAAATGAAACTACAGATAAATTTAATTTGAAGTAATAAAGTAAAAACAAAACCCAAAACAAAACAAACACTGATCAAAAACAAAACAAAAAAACATAAATTACATCAAACATTTTGATCAATCCCAACTCATGCAACACTGGCTTCTGTGAGCTTTCATCGTGGAATAGTTTGCCTTGAATTCTGTTGAACTTAACCTGAGTAAGAGTTACTCTCTTCAGTAATAGCTGGAAGCCCATTGTGGACCCATTACAAATGCAACCACTTTTGTAATAAACTTGCAGAACTAAGTACCAGTTACGAGTATGTACCTGTCTAATAATTTGTTCTATCCAAATTATGTCCCACAGTATCTGCCTTTTTGTCTAAATGCCAACAATCTCATTTGTCTTTCTCCTACCCTGTATGCTCAACAAAGATTAGACAGAATAACAAATGACATCATTATCCTTCTAAATGAATATAAGGGAGAGAAAATAAAATTAAGAGTGAGGCAGGAAATTGTTAATAAGTTTATAGAATTACTGTTATTGCATTAGTGAAAATAGGTTTTCATCTACTTGTGTCTTTCCTTTTGATTGCAGCAGTCATTTGGGTAAAGCAGGATCAAGATACTGCTGGCATTTCAAGTGGTTTCTATGGAGTTGCAGGCAGGTAGATACTACATTCATGAGCAAGAGGGTGAAGACAGGTGTATTATTGTAAAGGAAAGAAATATTTTCAAAGTTCAGTTGTGATTCACCACTTCAGATGATCTGAAGTTAAAGATCCATCGGCAGAAGTTACTGAGAAAATATGTGTTATTTGGTTTTGGTTTTGTTCTTTTTTTGTTCCTTTTCTCTGGAGTAAAAGGCAACATCTCAGGGAAAAAGGCTTTGTGTCAGAAAAGTCACTGATGCTTTTCATAACAAGTTTCCTTCAGATGCCTCTTTACTCCATGGCCCTGTGATTTTCATAGTGTGCTATAAAAAAGGGAATACTCTGAAGTGCCTAGGGCTGCTGTAGTCTGGTTTGGGAGTCCAGAGCACAAAGAATGAGAGCAGGAGATGATGAGCAGCATCTCCCTTAAGGCGCTGGAGTGGTGGCTGCTCCGTGGCTTGTTTGGGTTGACGCTTTCTGCTCTCAGAAGAGACATTTTCACAAAAAGTGGAGCTCTACAAAGTGGTTACTTTTGGAGAAGCATTGACTTGGCAGAAAACTACTTTTCATATTCAAGGATGAGTCCAGCCTGAAATACATTCTGACTGCATTCATGATCAGAAGGTCAAAGCCTATGGTGGCAGAAGGCTGTCTCACATGGTTAAACTACAATTTCTGTGAGGCCATGGACATGTGTGCCCATTACAGCTGTGTCGGTAGAGGGGGGTATTTTTGCCATGAGTCTGGAAAAACTTTCTGTATCTTTAGCAAGATGCCGTAACTGTTCTGCCACTGTTTCTCCTCTGCTTCCACCAGCTACTTAATTTGTAGTGTAAAATATTCCCATTTATTTTTATGTGACACTGTACATGTGGTTAGACCTTATGGGATGCTTAAAATATATGTTTTGAAAAGACTGCCTTTTGGCTTTCTGGCTTTTTTTTTGCTGTGGGCAACATCAGCTGGGAAGTAGATTGTTCACGAAATAATATTGCCCACTGGCGGTGAAGGAAGAGGCAGATAGAGTAACTGTTTTACGTCATTGTGACAGCTTTCAAAGCAACTCATTCCAACAGTTTGGTCCAGGAGGAAAAAGCATTAGTGTGTGCCTGAAGGAATTTTATGCTATAAAACCTACATATAAGTTCATAGTAGAAAAGATTATGTACATTGAACAAAAAGGCTGAAGATCTCAAGGGGCTTCAGTTTCACTACCAAGCCTCAGAGAGCAGGTACAATGAATGTGATATTGCACATGCCATGCTGTAATTATGGTATCCAGAAGCTCCCTACTAAAGAACATAAAAATGGTACTCAAATGTTTAAAAGAAGCAAGCTTTATTATGGCTGCAAAGCAGTCAAAAATTAAGAAATGCCAATGTTAAGAGCATTTCTCCAGTGTGAATGCAGCTGCCTTGTGTCGCTGGTGTTCTGGGTTGCCACAACATCTGCATATGTAGAAGAGAGCTGAAGGAAGTTTGTATGGGCCGTTTATTTGATGCATTTCTTAACTTTTTAGTGATGACAGCCTTTTTGGTGTTCTTTTGTGTAGGTCTTTAAATGCAGCTGCCTAGGGTTTTAAAAGAAGGAACTGTGATGAGGCATCCACTTGATGCCTTTTGTTACTCATCAGGGCCCTCTCTACTTCGCTAAGAGTGGAGCTGGTGGCAGAAGTTGCTGTTAGCCTTGACGTGTGTATTGGGTTTGTGTGGCAAGGTTTTGGTAGCAGGAGGGGCTACAGGGGTGGCTTCTGTGAGAACCTGCTAGAAGCTTCCCCTATATCCCATGGAGCCAATGCCAGCCGGCTCCGAGACGGACGTGCTGCTGGCCAAGGCCAAGCCAATCAGCGATAGTGGTAGTGCCTCTGTGATAACATATTTAAGAAGGAAAAAAGCTGTGAGAGGCACAGAGACAGCAGCCGGAGAGAGGAGTGAGAACATGTAAGAGAAACAACCCTGCAGACACCAAGGTCAGTGAGGAAGGAGGGGGAGGAGATACTCCAGGCACCGGAGCAGAGATTCCCCTGCGGCACGTGGTGAAGACCATGGTGAGGCAGGTTGTCCCCCTGCAGCCCATGGAGGTCCACGATGGAGCAGATATCCACCTGCAGCCCGGGGAGGACCCCACGCTGGAGCAGGTGGGTTTCCGAAGGAGGCTGTGACCCCGTGGGGAGCCCATGCTGGAGCAGGCTCCTGGCAGGACCTGCGGATCTGTGGAGAGAGGACCCCACTCTGGAGCAGGTTTTCTGGCAGGACTTGTGACCCCGCAGGGGACGCATGCTGGAGCAGTGTGCTCCTGAAGGACTGCATGCCGTGGAAGGGACCCATGCTGGAGCAGGGGAAGAGTGTTGAGGAGTCCTGCCTCTGAAGAGGATGAAGCGGCAGAGACAGCGTGTGATGAGCTGACCGCAGCCCCCATTCCCCATCCCCCTGTGCCGCTGGAGGGGAGGAGGTAGAGAATCTGGAATGAAGCTGTGCCCAGGAAGAAGGGAGGGGTGGGGGGAAGGTGTTTTAAGATTTGGGTTTATTTCTCATTACCCTACTCTGGTTGGTTGGTGATAAATTAAGTTAATTTGCCCCAAGTCGAGTCTGTTTTGCCCATGACGGTAGTTGGTTGAGTGATCTCTCCCTATCCTTATCTCGACCCACGAGCCCTTTGTTGTATTTTCTCTCCCCTGTCCAGCTGAGGACCGGGGGAGTGATAGAACGGCTTTGGTGGGCACCTGGCATCCAGCCAGGGTCAACCCACCACAACATGGCACAGCACTAGAGAGGCACCGTAGAGCCTCTCAGGGATAATTGCTAGTAGACAGGCATGGCGAGATGCCACGGTGACTTCTCCTCCAGGCACCCTGCAGGAAGAACTGCCTAGTCTCCTAACCTGGACTTTTCTGGTGTCCCCTAATTATTCCTGCCCTGTTGGTTTTCCCGTTGCCTACTCAAGCCAAGTCTTTGCTTGTGCAGCTCCCAACTCTCTTCATGGTCTTTGTACACAGACTCAATCCTGGTCTTCCTCTCCAGCCTTGTGTTTGTAGCTGCCTTCTTCACTTTTAATGTGATACCAGTCCATCTCACCTGTTTGTTTTTTCCTTTCCCAGCTTACATGTACCCCTGGAGGGTTTACACGGAGCAAGGTCAGCCCTGTCCTCAGAGCTGCTGGCCTGACAGATCCACCTCCCCGCCCTTCTCCCTGTCTCCTCCTCTTTCATAGACTAATTTTCCACATGCCATTTTAGTTTCTCATCAGCACTTTGTTTTTTAACACTGTTTAAAATGAGAGACAAGTAGTTATTTTAGAATGACTTATGTGCTGGTGACTCTGACACTGGATAAACCTTCTTCAGTAATCAACATTTAGAAGTAATGTCCTTGGCAGAGATTTGATAAAACCACTGAGCAAAGTAGAAGTGTGAAGCCCGGTGGTGTTTTGATGGTTCAGTGGATTCCTACTGCAGTCCATCCTGTTTGATCTGGTTTTATAAATATCAGAGCAGTTAATGCAGAGGAGGTTATTGGCTATGTCCAAATGTAAAGCTGTAGAGTAAATATGAATGGGGATATAATGTGTAATATGAATAATTTGCTTAGAGCTAAGTGATCATTCTGCTGTGTGTGTTAGATTAATTGGCAACATCTTGGTGTATCCAAACTTGGATTTCAACAAACAGAGAGAAAGGAAAAAAGTGATTTTTAAAAAATGAGTACATTATGCGTTTATAATTGCATATGGTCTGTGACTGCTGAGGTTAACAGCTGCTCCTTTTATTTTTGCTGATTTTTCAATCATAAAATAATGCCTTATTCCAAGCAGAGGATTTGGGGAAAATACTGGAACAGATGAACAATATTAGCAAGTTGCTAACTAAATATTATACAGGGGGTATGCATTTCGATGTATTCAATTTTGTGGGATTATGGAGTTGACAGCATTAAAATGGGTCCTTATTATTAAACTATCAGCCACAGAAAATGATTACATGTAATATTATCATTTATTTGATTTCTAATTTGGCTTCAGAGAAACTCTATTACCCAAATATTCATCTAACTATAAAAATTGTAGTCAGTATAAGGCTGCTTCTCACTAGGACTGAATGAATCCTAGGTGTTCACTGGCAATATAAAAGGTATGCATAGTTTGCAGTTGTTAAGTAGGCAGAAAGAATAAAGGATTCTCTTCAGAAACCTTGAAATTTTCAAGCTCCTTTAAACAGTACACATAGGGAAATAATGATATTTTAATTAGAAAAAATTATAGCTCCATCCCGCTGCTTGAAGGGACCGCTTAATAATATAAGAAGTGAGATTGCATTTTCTGTAATCCATTACTTTTAAGAACTTGCTTGAACAAAGAATTTCTTTCATTGGTCTTTATAGCTCTACATTGTGGCTAGGGAGGCTATCACTCCACAAATCCCCTTTATTGGGAACCTGCCATAACCACCAACTCAGGGACTGAAAATGTATAGATTTGGTGTGCTTTTGTGAGCACACATTATTTTTTTCTTTTGCATCTGAAATAAATGACATGATGGAATTAAAAAATGAACGTGTTCTTTACCAATATAAAAACGGAGAGCATACCATGTCAGATATTTGTTATGTCTTGCAGGACCATCACAAGTGTTAATTATGATTTGTAGTTAGTATTTGTTTTGATACTTGGAAAATGCATACCCTAAATAAATGTACAGAAAAAATCTGGAAAAATTGACTGTTCTCCCCCCTCCCCCGAAGTTTAACATTCACTAATATGCTCCATATTTCTAGGCATATTCATTTTTGGTATAACATTCATAGTATTTCAGAAAAGTGCTAGAAGATTTTCTTTTCCGCCAAAGCAAGGAGCTGCACTGTAGTCTCTAGCACTCAATGATAGTGGTTGAGATTTGGGTACAAAGCTGGGAAATGGGCTGACACGACCAACTAGCATCTTACGTGCAGATGCCAGAACAGGGCTGTGCTCAGAAGATCCTTAGCTTAGGTAGAAGTCTGACTGTGCCAAATTATGGGGAAGGCTGAGCCAGGTTCCTGCCACTTGCTTTGATACTGTGCTCCAGCCCATCAAGGTACAGCTGAGGACATGGGCCTGTCAGCCACATGTCAGGAGGGCTCCCCGGGGCAGTGATGCAGGACCAGAATTTGGGAACTGGCTCAGTTAAATAGCCAGGGAATTTACACTCAGCGCTTCAGGTTTGCATTGCTCGTTTGCAGGGCAATAACGTAGGTTATTCCCAGCTCTGGAATAAACATTATCTAAAGAGCTAATGAGATGCAATTGTTGTCTTTGTCCATTACTTCCATAAATATTAAATAGTTCTTCTGTGACTGAGTAAACTATTCTCAAATTGGCTAAATAACAATTCCAGGATTGTCAATAATCCTGCAAGGGTTTATAAAAACCTACAGTTCTGTCCCGTACATGCGTATAAAGGTATGGCAATCTTTACTATCATGTTTCTGCAGCCCTAGATGCTTGTCCACGACTACTTCTGTTATTTTGGCTAGAACAACATTCAACAAGATGCTCTCACCCTCCTAAATAATGACCATTCTGTTAAGAATAAGTGTGTATGTGCGGAGAGGGCTGCTTTATCTGGAGAGGGCAGAGGAGATTGCAATTTGGGGAGTGTATGGCCCAAAATGACAGATAGCTTACAAGTAGCATGACGTGACACAAATATCAGGCATCCAGAAAGTATGTTTTTGTTTCAAAAATTGTGCAACCGATGGCAGTTTGGCACTCTTTTTTTTCTGTTTTGGATGAATATGATGAAAAGGGTACATTTTGGTTATCTGTTGTTAATTTAGTATCCATGGATAATTCATAACTCACAAATCTCACACACTATTTATATTTTTTGAAGGCTGATACAATCCCATTTCCCAGTTGTAATACAATCAGGGCACCAGTTCAGAAGCTGCTGTCATATCCTCTTAATTAATGTACAATTTAAAATCTGGGTGAGAATAATGGATTAGGTGAACACAGATGCAGTCAACGGAGATGTGAAGCATCTATCTAGCAACAAAACTCAAAAGGCAGAAAAAAAAATCAATTTCAGCTTCATTTCAAGTGTTTTCTTGGATATTTTATCTCATGAAGGAATATGTGAGGAAAAAAACACTCAACCATTTGGCAGAGCAGCAGTAGCTGTACACTTAGCACACAGCGAAGTCTGCATTATTTCATAGCTGTTGCAAGGGAAAGCATTTTATCTTTTTTCCTATGCTGCCTCAGCATAATAGCAGTGCTTCCCATGTAGGTCAAGAGACCATGATTTTGTTGGTCTCTTTACCCTAACATCAAAAGCATATAAGTGTTAGCTTATTTGAGTCCCAGTGGGGCTTTCTTTCTGATTTTTTATTTTTATTATTTGGGTGCAGAGAGGGTGAATGAAAGGTCTTGTTAAATATAAATTGGAGCATACAAAGAAAAAAAAGATATGTATTATAAAAAAGATAGAGCAGTGCTCTGTGTGATAGCTATGTTAAGCATCAGTAGATAATGCAGTGCTTTTCACAGTAGATGTCTCTGATCTTTTTGCGTCCCCCCCCCCCCGCCCCCCCTTTCTCCCTGTGATTATATTTTACTCACTTTCTGGTCTCTTCCACACCTCTTAGCCTTTCCTGACCCATGTGATATTGAAAGTACATTTAGCACCTGAAACGCCCTCATCTCAAGGATCAGTCACCCTAATGCAGAGCACTTTCTTCAGGTTCAGTGATAGCAGAGCTGACCCTCAGACTCTTCTAGGGAATTGCTTCCCTGCTGCCAAAACAGACTTTTAAAGTTTGAGCAGTGGTCCTGTGTGGAGTGAAAACAGAAATGTCCTGGGTAGTGAGGCTGGTGGTAGAGACAAGATAGCAGCTCTGCCTGCTCCCTTGACATCCCACTCAATCTCATCTAAAGATTTTTACATGTCAACATCTAAAATAATCTTCTATATGCTTGCATGAACCAGAAGCCTTGAAATTGAACTTGATCATTGTTGGTGAAGGTTCTGTCAATATGATTAGAAGGAATTGTGGTTGGGTCCCCAAAGGGTGTGTGGGTTGAAGGCTTTGGTCTTTAGGCAGCCCTAGTCTGGTACAACCGTTTCCTCTACCTAAGGCTCGAGCAAGACTTTTTTTTTTTTTTTTTTTTAATAAGGAAGAATACTGTGATATTTTATGAAGTGTCAAGTGATTATTTTGTAAACTTCTCAGCAAAAATTGAGCATGAGTAGCTTAGCTGAACTAAAAAATGAGAGAATCTAATCTTTGCCATAAATGAGAGAAAAGCCTAAATAACTCTGTGGGCCCAGATCTCCAATTCATTGTAGAAGTACGTTGCAAAGCTTCCCTGTGAGCAGCATTGCACTGAACAGGGAGCTTGAAGTCACCCCTACATCTGTGCTCAGTGCTCAAGCCTGGGTAATGATGTTCAACAAATGAACTTGTTCCATATATATGATAATATTAAAATCAAGATAATGTTAATATATACTACAGTGCAACTGGGAAATTTGGGGTTGCTGGTTAACTCCACATGTGGGGCACAGATACCTATCAAAATCTATGAAGAAATGAGAGTAGATTTGAATATAGTATACTCATGTCAGATTTTTTTTTTTTTTGTTTTTTTTTTAAGTAATTGCAAGATTCTTGCCTATGCTGTGACTTCAGTTGGGGTTTCGGATTATTTTTTTTTCCTCTTGTAGAAAAAATAAGCATTTTCCCTGAGATAGGCAAGGCCAAAATATTGGTTATTCTAAAATGAGAATCTGAAAATGTTCATATCTCAGCAGATATGACTAAGCCATTAAAATTACTGCTTGGATAAAGAATTTGGCCTAAAGGAAAACACGTCTGTAGCTGGTCCTTCAGCAAGATTCCAGATACCTCAGCTTTTAGATTGCCAGATTGTAATTTCTGTCTCTGCTGCCCTGCAAAGCAGCAGTTTGACGCTCCTGGCTCCTGTCCGCCCTTGTCCTCAGTCCAGCCCCAGGGAAACAGAGAATGGCAGTGATGGAGATTAAAATTAGCCTTTCCGATCCCAAATCAATTTTACTGTGAAGCTGCATCAGGGTGGAAGTGATTTGGGAGTAAGGAAGCAGTCAGGGTGGGCGGGAAAGCACAGGCTTCCTTGTTTTAGCTGTGCAACTCTGTTATGGCTTGTGTCCATGAACCCATGGTATTAAAAATTTGCCATCGATCTCCCCTATAGGCTGGGATTAATAATGGTGGAGTGAGCTATTGCAGTTTAAGCTGAGTGCTTAATCCAGGATGAATGTGCCTACATGTCCACACCTACACCTGTTTGCATGCATTGGTTTTCTTTAGTTAGAATAAGCCAAAATACAAAACCTCAGATAAATAATGAAATGAGCAGTGTTCAGTTCATTTTAAAAAATACCTCCTGAAATAAGAAAAATGCCCAGTATCTAATGCATCTGATTATACATGTTATCAAAGCAGTGAATGTATGCTTATAAATATATGAAAATATTTTATTTGTATATGAAAATACTTTTTTGTATGTATATATTAAAAATTATATTCATATTACATACGTCTCCATGTAGGCATTTACTGTAAATACTGGATCAAATGCAGGAGGTCAGCTACACTGAAATGATTTGTAAAAGATTTCAATTTATTTGTGCCGTATGAGAAAAGCACGCTCTTTTCCTTACAGCTGCTGCTTGCCATATTTTTGTATTGACTTGCCTCTCGTATCTTGAAACACTCTGATGATAAAGACAAATGAGCAAATAAAATACTCCGTAAAATATTCTGCAGCAGACTTGTCGCTCAGTGCAATGACTTTCTGACCAGTATAGATACTCTTTGAGGGCTAGTGCTTGACATGCCCATCTTTGTCCATTAGTGTAAATTTTAATTTGGTGGATTTAATTTGTATTGTTAAGTGGCAAGAATGTGTGTTATTGAATTACTGTAAAGCTATTTAATTATTGATTTCCCCAACATAGCGGCCTTGACATTTTACCAGATATAATGAAGGAAAAGATGCACATTAACAGGATGGATATGGAACAAACAAGCTTTTTCAATAGAGACTTAATTCATTTTAATAGATATACAGTAATTACCTAGGAAGTAAGACTGTTTTCTTCATTGTGACATTAATGATTCAGATGAAGTGACAGAGAGGTAATGTATAGGTATATTACGACTGTGTTTAAAACACCAGGGTTGGCTTATGACAGTCTGGAGGACACCAGTGTTGTCTTTAAAGATACATAAAACCTTCAAATTTACTTATCTCTTTTCTTTACCACTAAATAGAGTTTTGTAATAACACATATTTACTTCCCCCCTCCATCCCTTTCATGTTTTAATGATTTCTCCATCTCCATTTGAATTACCCAGGAGAAAAGGAATCGACTTTGCTCCTAGTTGGAGAGCACAGGGCCAGGAGGATGTGGCTGGTCTGACACGGCTCTGTCCGGAGCGGCTGGCAGCCCCCTGCCTTTCTCCTTGCTTTAATCTCGGTGAGGGAGACTCCATGCCCTAAAACGCACCCTCTGCAATTTACTTTGCTTAGAAAGCTGAAGGCTTGAGGCAGCCCTGCTGGGGTTTGAATGCGCGATTTCAGTGATGCCCATCCATTTTAAACTTGCTTCGTGGGCTGGCAAGCTATCTCTTTTCACACAAGCATCTGTATTGTAGTTCAGTAATTCAGCCACAGCTCTCCTGGACAAGATAAAAAATAACGGCCCTTTCTCTTGGGAGAACAGCAGTGCATCAAACCCAGAAGCAAACACAGAATGAAGACTTCCCTGGGATGGAGAGTCCTATATCTTTGCATGAGAACATTCTGGGACTATTATCTGAGGCTGCCATTAAAGAGAACTTGAATTGCTGCAGATGCTGCTTTTCTCCTCATTTTTTAATATGCTTTTGTTACTTTACATTTCTTGATGTGCAGTTATACCAGAGCTGACTTCCCTAATGCAGGTCCCGGCCCATAGGGCCCGTGAAGCCCGCAGCTGCAGCACAACCCAGGTCAGCTCCAGTCTATGGCGCAGGGAAGGAGCTGAGCTGCCACAGCTCTGTGTGCTCTGCTGCAGCCCCAGCATCCCCCCACACCCGGATGTGGGGGGTCATCACACAGGCTCCAGCATGTTTCCAGATTCACATGATCCACTTTTAAAAGCAGCAGGAGTGTGGTGTTATGGAGAAGTGTTGTACTTGCTTTGAAGCAGGTTTTAGTCACATGATAGGCCATAGATAAGAGCACAGAAGGATGCTCCAAGGGCTAAGGTTTATCTAGGATTTGAGAATTTTTAAACTATTAGGATGTATGCATGTCCAGGGAGGGCAAAGACACCTGTAACTACTGTGACTTCCTCTATAGCTGATGGTACCATATAAAAGGCAAACCTAGGTGCCTGCAAAAAAAAGCAAAGAGCAATAACAAGGAGACGTCACTTCTGATAACTGTTGATGATTGCGTGGTTCTAAAATACAAGTTCCTCCAAGTGACTGGGGCTGTGGGTCTTTCCTGCTTGCTGAACAGCACCTACATTGTGTTCATTTTATCATAGCAACACTATGCTTTGAAAGAGTTTGGATTTTGTGTTGGGAAGCTGTGGGTAGTCTGTCTCATTTACACAGAGTAGGTAAGCTCTAGGAGCTGAAGGAACGTTACTGAATTGATATCATGCCATATAGTAAGAAGTCTTTAAACGGTTTGTTTGACAGAGACACCTGAAGTTTCAGTAAGTCTGTCCCTTGCTTGAATTTTACAGCTGTGAAAAGAAAACAGGCTGCACAGAGGCAAATGAGAGAAATAAGACAGCTGGTGCTTAGGTGGTTATTTCTGACCCATTGCCTTCTGTGTGTCAGGTCAGTATCTGAGCATGTGTGCAGAGCTCCTCATGGGGACAGGCCACTCTGTAGCCAAGTGGGGAGCTGGCAGTGGGTTGCAGCCTCCTTTCAAATACACACGTACAATTTCTGCTGGTGTTCAAAACTGCGTAGGTTAACATTAGGAAACACGTAACAAGCTACAGTAGGACTGCTGGCTTCTGCAATTCACGTGGAAGTGAAATGGAAGATTTGCTGGCATCTGCAAAGGTTTAAGCCCTGACTGAGGGAGGCTGATAGTGAAAAACCACTATTATTGTACAGTGCATGGTATAAAGAAATAAAAGGCCAGATTGTAGCTAGGCAAGTTTTCCTTTATCCCTTCAAAGCCAGCTACCCAGATTGTATGTATTGCCAAGGGAAAGAGCAGGCTGCATGCAGCTGCCATGCTGTTTGCAGCTGGGTTTGTAGCCAGCACTCTGCAGGGAATACCCCACAGAAGGTCTCCACTTTGGATGGAGATCTCACCTTTCCAACCAAAGGGAAAACCCATTTGGCCAGCACAGCCTCTTGTGACAGATGTTTTGCATGCCTGGCAGCTGAGAAAGCATAGTTCTTCCCCATGTCTGTCTTGTGATGGATCAGTTCCCTGATGCCATTCCCTGTGCTTAGCGTCTGGGCTTACCACGGAGGGTGGTGCAGTGCAGGGCAGGGCTGGGAGGCGGACGGCGACAGACTTGTGAAATGCTGCCACCAAATGTGAAGAATGCTCTCACAGCAGGGCTGGGATTTTCGAGCAAGCTCGAATGTGTCCGTCAGAGCTTCAAGTGCCGTGGGCAGGTGGGCCGAGCTGCAGCTCTCCTTGCAGCCTGCCTTGAGGTGAGACACAGCCAGCTCTCAGCCCTGCAGTGTGGAGGTCATGGTGGTGGCTGAGAGGGAGAAGTAGTGAAAACGGGCTTTCTGTTATTGCCACCCTCGGCTTTCGTTAGCAGTGTTCAGGCTCTTGGTCCTTTTTTGTTTCCCACACTAGTGGGAAGTGTCATTAAATCCATTAGTTTTCCTCAGGAAAACTCCTTAAAGGAAAAGATGTTTTGTCTCATTTAATCCACGCTCATATTGTTTTACCATACTTTGTGTTAGGCTTGTCTTGCAAAGCAACCTGGTCAAAGTGCTAAACTCATCCATTGTGGCTACACAAACATCTCTACTCAGCCTAGGCCTCATCCTCTAGACCCCACACCTGAGTGCTTCAGTAATGCCGGTATGTGATCAAAACAGTGAATAGCTCAGCAATAACTCCTGTAAGACACAAAGTCAAGTAGTCAGCAGACTCCTGAAAGACTCATGCTAATGGTATGGCTGTCTTGCAGATAATGGAGAGCAGAAACAAGGAGGACGGGGACTCAGTGCTGTTAGTCGTATGCTGCAAGTCAGGGGCCTGTTCTGTCAGGGGCCTGTTCTGACGGTGTCCTGGCTCATCAACAGCAAACTGACAAACAGTAATGCCCTTGATATCACATGCGCACAGAAAACCTTTATTCATATCCCTTTTTTTCCAGTCGTGAATATTTGAAAATAATTACATTGGAGATTTCATATTGTACTTTCACTAATAATGTGATGATGTCATTCTGGGTGCAGTAGTGACACTACTAGAATGGCAACTACGGTCTCTAAATTTAATTAGATGATGATTTGTCTTCCAACCTATAAATTATGATTTAGTAAAAATTGAAGAAACAATGTAAATATTTGTCGTGGTTTAACCCCAGCCAGCAACTAAGCACCAGGTAGCCTCTCACTCACTTTCCCCCCACCCAGCGGGATGGGGGAGAAAATCGGGAAAAGAAGTAAAACTCGTGGGTTGAGATAAGAACAGTTCAATAGAACAGAAAAGAAGAAACTCATAATGATAATGATAACACTAATAAAATGACAACAGTAATAATAAAAGGATTGGAATGTACAAATGATGCGCAGTACAATTGCTCACCACCCGCGGACCAACAGCCAGCTAGTCCCTGAGCGGTGATCCCCTGCCCCACTCTCCCCAGTTTATGTACTAGACATGGCGTCACATGGTATGGAATACCCCGTTGGCCACTTTGGGTCAGCTGCCCTGGCTCTGTCCTGTGCCAACTTCTTGTGCCCCTCCAGCTTTCTCGCTGGCTGGGCATGAGAAGCTGAGAAATCCTTGACTTAGCAACAACTGAAAACATCAGTGTTATCAACATTCTTCTCATACTGAACTCAAAACATAGCACGTACCAGCTACTAGGAAGACAGTTAAGTCTACCCCAGCTGAAACTAGGACAATATTAATTTGTAAGCAACAGATCCTTAGCTGCTACAAATCTACCTAAAGCTGTATCTATACAGGCCTGCTAAGAATAAGGCTAAATAAGATATAGTCCACTGGATTCATGCTCAGCATGTGGCTGTTAGTCAAATTGTGGGCCTATAGATACGACTTATAAAATTTCCTCTAATTTCCATGCAACCTAAATTGAAAAACTGTTTGATTACAAAAATGAAAAAAATATATATTCATGAAGAACATAAATGTTTTGAATAAATATCTCTTTGGTGTAATATTAGTTTTTACAAGTAGAGGGAACAGTAAATTTTATCATTGCAAAGAACTTGACAGGTAGTGTAATAATATTGCCACCTGTTTTGTATATACTTGGGAAATATTAGGAAAAGCCAAGTGCCTTACTCTTTTGTGAATCCAAGTCTGCAGTATGCAAAATAATTGAAAAACTAGGAATATAAAAGTAAATCACTTATTTCTTGCCATCTGTGTGAATGCCATTTTTGAAAAATTATAACCTTTACTTGACTGGGAAAGCTATCTCAGTGCCGTGGCTGAATTACACAGTAGTACTCAAGATAGTACACTCTTCTGGAAAAGTAATTCCACATTTTTAGGAGGAAGATGTAAACATATTACAAAAGTTTCTTCAATTTTGAAACTTTCTAGTAATTTGAGAGCTAATCTTTGCATGTAAAATGAGCGACCCTTGCTGGATTCATTAATGTTTCCTAGAATGGAAGCAGATAATGCTGTGGACTTGTGTGTAATATACTGCATACTGAACTTCACCTGTGGTTCCTGTAAATTATTAACAAGAAATCCATGAGAGAAAATATAGAGAAACCATCTTCTGTAAATTAGTATCCTCAGATTGCTTTCAGTTGTTCCTTACCTTTTCATTGACCTGTCTGTGTGTCAGTGATTTAACAGGCATGAAGGGCCAGACTCTCACAGTTTGGTTTCTACAGTTAAAGACAGTTTTTTAAAATTATTCCTATTTAGGCAAGCTATGGAAGATAAAATTTTCATTTGGGGGTTCATACGTATGTATCGCATTACTGCCATTATTTCTATAGGCAAGCTTCTTGGTTATTTTTTTATTACGGTAGAGACTGCATCTTCTTACAGGTTAATGCATTTATGGCATAATGGTTATATATGAAGGAGGAGGGAAAGATATGTACGTACTCTTAAAAATATTTGGATTTCTGGTTCTAATTTTTGTGTACTAAGTTTTTGGCCTCTCTGATATGCATAAATTGTCAACAGGAAACATTTGAGCTTTGAAGGTTGAGGCTGGGGCTACTGCCATTGTGCAATCTCTTCTTATGACAAAATCTCATCTACTTGCTCAGTGTTAAAGATCTCAGATTTCTTCCTTTCCTTCCTTCCTTCCTCAGCACACAAGGAAATGTGTTTGAAATGATAAATAGTATTCTTTGAGATTTTTTTCCTCAAATGAGAGTTCTAATGTTCTTTAAACCCTACAATTTTCAAACTGCTCCCGCAATTTATTAATTAGAAGTTCTGCTTGATTTTTTGAACTTCTGGTCACCAGACGGCACCATTTTTCTGTTAAATAATTTAAATGTTATTTAAACAGCAAACAAAGGCAGTTGAATGGTTTGGATAGAAAAATCTTGTGAAGAGGCAGTGTAACGCACTTAAGAAACTCTATAACAATAATCACTTTAATGAGCAATCAAATATGCATTCTTAAAGTCTCAAGCAGTTAAAAAATCTGCCATTTCAAGGGTGACATATCTCCTTTCTGTTTTGACATTCATCTGCATTAGTGTACACTTGTTAAACTTGTGTATCTAAATCCCGCTTGTCAGATATTCTGGAATCTACTTACACTTTCACCCAGGGCTCAAGTTGCACCACTCTCAAACCACTTAACACATTTCAAGTGCCTAATTGCTAACAAAGTCTTCCCTCCGTCACAGAAAGTGCTGCTATTTAGCTCCCCAAAAGTACTTTTAGGCATGCAGTGGACAATTAATAAACTTGAATGCTAATAATAATGAAATAATGCTGCTAAAAGCAAGGTAGGGCTGAAAAGGAGTCTTGCATTAGAATTCACTTAAAACACACACAATCCACTTCTGCTCGCAGAAGTCACCCCAGACAAACTACCCTGGCCACAGAGGATAATGTTTTCAAACCTACTTTACAATCTTAAACTTTTTTTCTCTTTTTGCATTTTCATCTGAGGTTTTCATCCTTCTGTAGGTTTACCCTGGAGGTTATTTGTATTTCTTATCTTCACAGGATAAAAGGGGATATACCGCATTTCAAAGTGCTGAATTTGCTTTAAGGGAAGAACAGCAACCAATCTTCAGCCTTAGCACAGCTCCGCCTCTCTTCTGTAATGCTGGAGATGTGGTTTCCAGCTAGCACGTGCATACCCAAACTTTTCAGTCACTTAAGCACCGAGCATTAACAACTCTCAATATAATGGCAGGTGAGACTATCTACTGCAAGATCAAGCTGTTTGGACTGAATTCTGGAAATAGTTCTGAATTCTGTAATTAAGCATTTGCTTACAGTCCAGTGGCTTTAAAGACCCTCAGTGCTTAGCTCAGGAGTATGCTAAAGTGCTCTCCTGAACTGGAGCCAGAGTTTGTACCCAAAACCCCTTGTTCCTCTTGCTCCTAGGTCATATATAGAAATGTTCTCTGATTGACAGCTTTTCACTAATTTAATTGTATTGCTGAACAAACATAGCAGTCAAAAGGTTACATGCACCTGAAAGATGCTACCTCTTTTCCTCCAAGAAAAGTAGTGCTGCCTTCGAAATGTACAGTAACCTGATATTGATTTGAATGAGTGGCATTAGGCTTTCACAATACTTTTAATAGTGATGGGCAGATTAATTAACCTTCCTAGGAGGTTGCCAATACTAGTGATGATTAAGAGGGATATGTGTAATACGGTAATGAAAGGTTGTTTAAAACGTTTGCTTAACACCTGAATTCAGTGACCTTAAGATGTGCCTGCTAAAAATCTGATTATCTTTCCTTCCAATTTGTGCTTATAGATGGAGTTTTATTGTGTGTTTGCTTTTGCATTTAGGATGTATCTTATTTGCATTACAGCTAGAATCTCTGTTAGTGAAAACACTAGGTCAGACACAGTATGAAGGGACAAGATATACAATCCTTTCCACTATTCATAAATGTAACATACATGGGACATAAACAGACACTCCACTGAAGAAATTAGAGATTTATATGGATGACCCAATTCATTAATTGTTCAGAATGTCTGAATATATTTATCCCAGAGGGGCTAACTCAAGATTTAATGTTTTATCTTATTTCATGTCATTATGTTTATTATGTGTTGTGCATCTCCTTTGGAACATAAATTGCCGTCAGTAAATTAACAACTCGCACTGAGACACTCCAGTGTGTGAACCCAGTCTTTCACCAGTACAGCCAGTTTATTTTCACTGATGTTAAAAACAGATACAAAACAGAAATGAAGGCGTAGTAAATCTGATTAAGAATTTCTTTATGGAAATCTGTGCTTATGCTACTAAAACTCCCATGTCTGTAAAAAATGTCATAAAAACAGCTTGGAAAATATATTTTGTAAGGACTGCTTATGTATTTAACTTCAAATACCTCTGTTTCTCAGAATTATTAATCCTTCCATACATTTGTTTCCTTAATAGTAACTGCCATATAAGCAACATATTGTTCATTGTGTATATTTGTAAGGTCTTGCTGTGAACCACAATTAGTGGGGAAGTTCTGAATTTAAGCTAATTCTCATGCTTAGCTTAAGTAAGAGTTCCCTTTTATTTGCATTGGATAGACACCAAGATATCTTAGGTATTCACCACACCAAATGAGAAAAGAATTGAGCATTGATGGTGCTTTTAGCCTCTCTTTTCAAGTAAATGATGTTCCAGAGAGGTTACTTAGCCTTAGTGGTTTTGGCCCAGGTGTAAGATTGTGAGTATATTTTTAAAAGTTGTTTAGTTCAACTTTATTGACTTTTGGGGGGCCTTGGAGAAGAGTGAAGTGCTGCTCCGCAAAAACACCAAAAAGGTGTGCATAATAATGACTTGCTAGCTCCCTTCTAAAGGTTTAATCCAAACTCCATTCAGGTGATGAAATTTTTTTAAAGTTATTTACCTGATTGATAGCTAGACATCCTGTGCATATGAACTGCGGTGGTTGCTTTCGATCACAGTGAGAGGTTGGCATCATCAGTTAGTCTTTCTGATAGAAATATGTTTTGAAAGTCTGGATTGGGAAAAATGTAGTTGATGTAGCATAACCTGCTTTTATCTTTCACAGAAGCAATTCAGGTGTTGTTATTATAAGGTAGTTTTTCCATTTCTGAGCTATATTATCATGCAGCCCTTGTCCCAGTGGTGGATCTAGAGGCTGCTAAAGTGGCCTGAGGAGCATGTGCAGTGATTCTTTGGGTCCTTCTCTTCACAGAGAAGGCAGTAGCTTCAGCCTGATCCTGACCCAGTTGTGATTCAGTTCAGTCCAACCTCAGATCCATGAAGTTGAATTTGAAGTAGAATTTTGTACTCCCCTTTGAACAAAGAAAAAAAACATCTGATGGTTTTTAGTTTGGGAACAGCAGTGCTCCTTTTTTTCTTCAACTTACAAAAGACCCCCCAAAAAGGTCAAGACCCATTGCAGCTTGCTTATAAAAATGCAACCTCTTCTGGTTAGGTATTGTTAACAGATCACACTGTTAACCTGTGGGATGGTCCTTCTCTGAACAAGTCATGAGATGAAACTGTTAAGGATGAGATGTAACCAGCTCCGGGCAGCAAGCAGCCTTCCAGAGCCACCACATCCCCAGTCTCATACTGCTTCTGTTTACTGCTTCACTTCTGGTAGGGGTGAGCGGAGAGTTTGATTCCCATGTTTCTTCCTGCATGAAATTATTGTTAAATTTTGAGATATCAGTGTTCTTGCCTGATAACATGACGCTGAATAGAAGTTACATTTTCAGTCGGCAGTCACAGAAATGTATTTAGTGTTTAAAAATTATAGTTAGCTCCATTGCTGTTCAGTGCAGTGACCTAGTAGTGGTGGAAACAAGGCAGAAGAAGATGGGACAGTTGTTGTTGAAGGTTAAGTGCCAGCCTTCACTGTGTTGTCTGTTGTTCTTACAGACTTTTGTACAGAATGAAAGCTGTCTGCTCTGAGCAAGTAGAACAAATGCTGTGTGAATTTAATTCATTCTGAAAAGCATATATGGTAAAACACATTTGTTTGCTTCATGTTGTGGAATGGGGCCTTTAAGTCTGTTTCTAATTTATTCCAAGTTAGAAATATGAGGTAAATGCAGAAATCATGCATTAATAAAATCTCTTTATGTTCCCAGCTGGCATGAGAAATAACAGTTGTGGTTCACCGAAAATGACTTTGGGCCAACACTTTTGATGTGATTTTAGGTTTTATTTTCAGTCATGAAGAACTCTGCTGCGATGCTTTCTTTTTAGTGTTTTATGAGCAGCTAGTGTTTTTGTGTGTCACTGAAGAATTACTAAAGAAAAAAAACCCAAATTTTCTTCTTCTTCTTTTTTTTTTTTTTCTTCCAGAAAAGAGCATTAGAAAAGCCAGGTCTATCCAATGTTTATCATCAGCAGAAGAACTGGTAAAAAAAAAAAAGTAAATAAAATGAAAGCACACATTTGCAAGTTGTTATTTATGGAGCAGACAATGTTAGTGAATTATTTGATTCTATCTAACAGCAAATTTAGTCGTCAAAAAATAGCTTTCATTTCTGAGATCCTTACTTCTGTGCTGAACAGCAGCCTTGTTTCTGTTACCATTTCCCCTTCATTTGCCACCCTTTCATCTCTCCTTAGAACATGCATCCTTCCACTTCTTTTTTTTCCATCTTTTTCTGTGCCATTTCCTGCTTTCTGGTGTTGCCTAGCATCTTTATTTCTCCACTTTATAAATTTTTCCTCTTCTGAAACTCTGTAGCATGAATTCCAGCAGTTCCATGACTATCCTATTTGCAAATTAACATTGCCCAAAAGACAGATCTGCTTTAAGCTGTAACTCGACAGTGTTCATGTATTTGTATTTTTAACAGAAACTATTATGCCTTGTCAATTGGTACCACATTTTGCGAATTAACTTGTTCATATTGTCCATTATAGAAGAGGTGCATGATTAGTATGCTAACTGACCTCTGAAATATGAAAATGTACAAGACCAGACTCTCATTTTCAATAAATTGTCATATTTCCACTGGAAATACAGAATGTTAGCTAGGAAAAGAGACAGTTCCATACTAAAGAGAGAATATTAGCTAGTAATTAAAATGTTCAATATTTTTTTACTTCAACCTGATATACAGGCTGTTTTTTATATATGGTGGAGCAAAATATTTGTTAGAAAGTCTGTTTTGCTTAATCTTATTGCTCCTTAAATAAATGATGATGTTGTTTTCTTCTGTATCGTTAGAACATTGACACAGGCACTTAGTACATCCTCCACCAAAAGCTCTTCAAAGGCACAAGATGAAGTCTGTTGACTTCAACTAGGTGTGACTTGTTTTTTTCCCTCCTGAAGGAGGAAGCTTTCCTGAATCAGCATCTCTGTTGCCATCCTTATAACTGCTGAGCCTGTATGGCTAATAATAGGATAGTCCTTCCTGAAGTAATTCTCAGACATGCTGTAATACTCATCTCTAAAGTCAGAGCCATTCTGGAGTCAAGGGTTGTTTGGTCCCCAAGCATTTCATTCTGCTGCTGCAGCCATTAATGCCACAGATAGTTATCTGTCTTACCGACTGTCAAGTTAACCATTGTTATTTGAAAATATTGTTTGACTTGAGCTGTATGATCTGTAGTGTCTTCTTAAATATCTGTCTACAATCCTTTTGCACTATTTAACTAGCAAATGCAATCTATGTATCAAAATTTGATTTCTTAAGGGCTGATCAGTGAATCATGCCTTTGTTGTTCTTCAACACGTCATGACAGAGGGCAGGATTTTAAAAATAGCTCAGGACTGGTCTACCTTTGCTGTCAGTGAAGTCAGTGGTGAAACACCCCCTTTTTTCAAGCACTGCTAGAAATGCCACACATCTGAGCCAATACTGTTAATGAATGCCAGCAAGTTCCATCCAGAATAGTTATTCCTTGTGCTATTTTATTACTGGATGCACTAAGGGAGACTTTTTCCCCAGCAAAGGAAATTCCAATACATATAAGTTGAATTCTTTTGGGAAAATCATTTGCTGGAGAAAAAAAACTTCTCATAATCAATAAATACATGCTGCATTTAGTTATCATTCAGCAAAATAACATAATAATTTTTTCTTTCTTGTTCTTATGTTGAATGACACTTGTCTACCTAACAACACTTTAAAAATGTGGCTTGAATTCTGCAAACATTTCTCACTGTTCAATAAGGCTGGAACTTTTCTAATGTATTGATTGCAGTTCTCTCCAGCTTAACTCCAGACTTCTCACACAACCTTGGCAAGTGGCTTTATCTTTCTACATCATAAATTTCCCATATGTAAAAAGAATAGAGTAATTCTTATCCCACAGGGATCCTTGTGGCTTAGTTCATTAATGTGTGTAAAGCACTAAATAGAAAAAGGGCGCTACAGAAGTTTAGAATATCACTATTGATATAGCTGTTAGTCTACAGGCATTCAGTTATCACAGACCAGAGGATGATAGGATTCACATCAAAGCCACAGTGCAAATTTGTATAAATGCAATCTACATCTGGAGTGAGAACCATTTCATACATTCCCCAAAGAAATATTTACTCAGCTGCACAACATGTATTGTTTTAGTGAACATCAAAAATGATGGGAGTTTAAGACACTCTACTAGCAGTAACCTAATTAACTCACTCTTGATCAAATATTTCAGATGCCAGAATCAAAATAATTACATCTGCAGTCCCAACTGAAGACAGTACATTGGGAAATAACATAGGGTCAGTTCTTGGACTAGGGTTAAATAGCACAGATTTGTTGATTTTGGTGGAGCCACACTGATTAACTGCAGATGAGGGTCTGGCCTGCACTGTTTCATCTGGAAGCTAAAACAGAGTTGGGCTTTTAAAAAACAAGGGTATTATTTAGTTGAGCTAAGTCAGAAGGGTTATACTTTTCACTGGCACTGAGTTTTGCAGAATATGCTGTCCTGGAGGACAAATCCTGATTGTGAAGTGCTGGTGAAGTACTGTGTCTGCCTGTCATTTTGTTCTCTAGGTCAGTTAGACTTGGAATACATCTAGAAGAGTATGCTGTTAATTACTCTATTTATTCATCTTCAATGTATATTGTGGGTTTTAATGCTTTAGTTGCTTGCTTTTCTTTCAACAAATTTAGCATAACATGCTATCAATTATTGAGTGTCTTACGTTTATTTTGCAAGATACACTTAATCTAATGCTAAACTATGCCAGAAGCTGATTTGATTGAGAGCAAAAATCTGCAAAATCTAGTCAGGGTATTTCGGCCTCTGATGGGGATCCCTGATGTCTCAGGCTCCTTGACAGTGAACTTGACAAAACAAAGCAGAAAGAGGACAAAATCCTGGATATAGATCAAGAATTTCTAATGCTTAAATGCTTTTTAAAAATTGCTGCAAATGACTTAATTTTTTTAAAAAGCACTTGTTCAAAATATTGGTTAGGGAGCAATCACCATGGATGATTTAGGAAGCAGCTTTGAGAGTGCTCAACATAGATCAAACTGTCCGTCACTGTAAAAGCTGAGTCATGGCTTCATAACTTATTTGCTTACTTAGCATTCCATGTGAAAGCCTCAAATGTCGACTCCAAACTTTTAGATCTTCTGGACCTTTGTTTGTGAGAACATAAGAGCTTCGGAAATATCAACAGCACATTTTGATTGTTTCACTTGTGTTGGACTGCCATCTCTCATCTCCATGATTCAGTCTTTGGCTGTCCTTCCTTATTCACGTTATTGATTTGTTTGTGCAACTGTGATATTTTGTAGTACTACTTCACACTATTAACAGACTTTATATCTCTTGAATATTAAATGATTTACTCCAAACTCTATTGAATTGCTGTTATGAGAGTCTGCAGATAGAGAGGATGGACGCTTAAGGACTGTTTTCCCCAAGAATGATTCAGTGGCAGAATCCAGGACTCTCCTGGCTGTGTGGGCTCCGAAACACATGCTTCATTGCCTTTCATCATTTCAAATGCTCCCCATTCAACATTTTATTTTGGTTTTTTTACTTTTGCATTTCATTATGTATTTGCTGACTAGAAGGGGTGCTGAGAAAACACCTCAGCATTTTCTGTTTTCTGTTATTTTATGATGTTATAATATTTGTCACGCCTCTTCCAGTGGCAGTCTTTTCAGGTGACACTTCCCTATTGCTCTCTTCCTTTCTAAGGAAGAAAAGACTAGGGAATTTCTAACAGTTACAGAAGTGTCCATTAGACAAAGGTGTTAACAGCGCATTTTGTTCCTTTTTTCTTGCAAAATATACTCAGGAATGTGGACGGGCTAGTAAAATAAATAACCCCTGCGTACTTCACCTTAGGATGTGATAGCGTCAAAGGGTAATTTATGGTTCTGTTTGCCAGGTGTCAGTTTGTTCACAGGCTAATTGAAGTTGTATGAATGGAATATATATTGGTTCAACAGTGGAAGGATCAATGAATTGATTTATTGTAAATTGTTGTCAACAGTTGAGCCTTTTGCTGCACTTAGCAGGCAGCGTTTATGTGTAGTGGTGCATGAATGACCACTGGAGATTCATACAGGCCAGTTCTGCTGCTAATTCTTTCGGTGTTTTAGAATGGATTCTGCTTTTGGTGTGGTATTTTCATATTTCTTCGCAATTGGGATTCAGATACAGCATAGAAATTGGTAAAATGTGGAATGGCGTGGCTTATGCTGTCATGGTATCATTCTCATTGGCCCTGCAGGCCCAGAGAAGAGACTTTGCATGCAAAAGAAGTGCCTTTTTTTTGTACTTTGGAGTGCCTCAGTTTTTAATTTTGTTGTGGCAGTAGGCATGGGAACAGGCAAATAAAGAAGAGATTTGCTTGTTTTTAAACCTCCCATTCTTCCCCCGTGGCCACAGTGCTGTTCAGCACTGATGCAAAGAGCAGTGCAACATCGGCGCCCTATTCCTCTGTGCATGGCGGACATGCAGGGAATTGTAGCAGGGGATTGCTGCCCCATCTACCCAGTTCTGCTGTGTAGGAAACTGCAGGGTTGGGTACGATACCCCAACGGGAAGGACATAGGACTGAGCTCTTTGTGTCCACCACAGGCCACGGAGTTGGCTGTCGACATCTCAGCGAAGGTGGTGGGAAGATGGGGTTGTTTCCAGGACTGCTGCCATTCATGACAATGGCCACACCATGGCATCGTCTACATGATCCCAAGACTTGGCTGTTTGCAGCTGAGTCTTCCTGTGCTGAGCTTGCTCTAGTGCCTCAGTTGATATTTAACACATCTATATATGCAGGCTGGCTGTGAGTATACTTGCAATCAGAGATGTATGTGTGTGAGAACATGACAGGCTTTCCCCTATTTTGAGAATACTTAGATGCACATAAATTATGTATTTCTTCTAATTGATGCATCATTTAATACATCTTTTCAATATTTACTGTGTATTAATCTGTTATTTTAATGTATTTCCAATCAACATATCTTCTGTAGTTGGTCTCCAGTGGCTACTCTGTGCATATGCAATTACCACATTTCCTGGAATGAAATAATTATTGAAATATATTTCTCTTAATGCCTGCCTTTCCCTTCAGCTCTTTTTTTCAGCTGCACCAACAGTAGGATTTATTATTAGACCAAAACATATTGACCTTCTTGTCATTGTGTTTTTGCATCTCCCTCCCTGATTACACCTAAGCACTACAGCTGGATATCCATATTCATGTTGCTCTACCACAGAAAAAATAGTCCATCTGCATAGATTTAGCAGTACATTCCCACCTGAAAAAGAGAGCTTTAACCCATCCATCAAACTGGGAGCATACTTTCCAAACCAGAAGTACATCAGTGACACGCACTGCAGTGTTGTTCTGGGTATGTCATTTTAACATCCTGGAATGAATGCAGTGTAAAAAGAAAACTCAGAGAACAGAATCTGGAGAATTAAAGAAAACAAACAGCCTATATTTCCAAGGAAATGAAGATTCAAAGAGATGAGGTGATATATATGGCCACACAATGAGCAGAAAGAGAGATTTGAGATGTTACATTATGCTCACAGAATTTAATTAATGATACAAGGAATGGATCATCCTGATAAAGCTGTACAGAGTAAAAAATAAATAATGAAGTGTCTGTAATTAAAAATAGTGTTCAAAATTAACTGACCTGCATTTCTGATGCATTTCTCACCCTTGCGCTAAGCATGAAATATTCTGCCTATTTGCAATGTGCCTGTTAAAAGCTCTTCATGCCAGGAGAGGAGGTAGAAAAACAAAAGCCAGACTGCCCCAAGGAAGTTTCCCCAAAACTTCTGGGAAGTGGGACCGTGTTTGCTCCGTGCTGGATCTGGCTGGATGAGCACAAACTGTGGACTTGGGAGTCTGCCGGAGAAAGAACTGACATTTCCCATGTTCCTCCTGATGTAGTGGGGTGAAGCCATGGAGGCATGACAACTGCTGCTCCACTGACTGTAAAAAATTGGTGCAGTCCAGGGATGGAAAGACAAGCCACTTCTGTTCCCTCAAAAAAAGCCCTGTAGAGCTCACAGTGCAAAGCCTGGCTGCCTCTGTTGGTTTACGTCTAGAGCTTCAAGTGTTTTGGCAAAGTTTTCGAATGTCCCTGGGTGATGTAGTGTATAAACCCCACCGAAAGCGAGTGGAGCCGAAGGGCTAAGGTTGCTTGAGCACTTTGGAAAATGCTGTCCTGTAACATTATCCTCAAAGATCAAAACACCAAATTGGATACACTAGCTTAAATGAAATTACCACTGCGTGCCAATCTTTTATCAGTCACTTTGCTCCAGGGCATCATCTGTTGTGGTCAGAAGAAATCTTTCTTATTTTCCCATGCTGTAAATTGTACAGTAAGGATCAAAATCTGGTCTAGAGCTCACCATCTTGGTTTCAGCTGAGTTGATTAATATGTGAATTAATCTTGCTAGCAGCAAAATTTAATCTAACTTGTTCTGAAGCATGTGGCACTGACAAGGATTCTGGACCCTCAGTCTATTCTAACATAGCAGTTCCTGTGTTTCAGAACTGAAGTGAAGTTAACATACTTTGGATGTGAGCCCACGGTCAATGGCCATCTATTAGCAAGATTGCTGCTCTAACACAAAAATGCTTTAGTTCAGAAATTGGTTTGAACTAAACTCAGGGAATTTAAGAATTCAGAGTTTGGGATTTCACTACAATTAACTCATACACATATGCCTAATTGCAAAGACACATGTAGGTGTGTCTTGGGAGATTTCCTGCTGCACAGAGCTCTGCAAATATGATCTGAAACAATCAAAAAGCCTTAATTCTGAATTTATTAGCTTATGATACTTCACCTTCCATCTTGCATTTACCAGCATTGTCCTGTCTTCCATCTCTACTCCAAACCTGCAGGCCGCAAGAGAAAGAAAATCCCTCCCCCTTTTCCTCAGCGGTCTGGCAGAGTGGAGGAGGTGGGAGTGGAGGGCCCTTTGACTGGTTGGCCAGATCAGAAAATGCAATATGAAGCCCTTTGGGCTCCTGTGTATTTGGAGGAGAGGGATTATAACCTAGGATGGCCTTCTCTATTTGCTACTGAAAGTGGTCTTTAGCATATGTAAATAAGTAATATTTCTCCTTACCGTCTTAGTTCTTTTTTGTTCTTTCAATGGCTATATTTTCTTTTTCATCTCTCTTTTGATCTACATTTATTTTCCTTCTGGCGCTCTCACTCCTTTGAAATGGGTAGCAAGCATTTCATTTTGATGTACCCTTGTCTCTGTCCTTCTGTAGCTGGTACTTTTGGGAAAGGGAAGGAAATCCTTCCAGGATGCCCTTGCACAGAAGGCACGGGCCGGATGGGAACTGCACCCTGTCCCCAGCCACCAGCTCTGTAGATTAAGCCCTATACATCCCTCTCCTCCAGGAAAAGCTGCCGCTTCAGAGTATCTATGGCATGGAGGTGTTGTCTTCATTTCCCCGAGCACATGCAGTGTCCAGCCGTGGCTGGACAGGCTGAGCATGGGGAAAAGTGGTAGCTGTCTCTGCAATGCTTACAGTAATTTTGGCTTAACTACACTCATTCTGGAAAGAGATCTCCCCCACCACCACCACATTGGCTGGTATCATTGCACAGCTGTTTATCAGGTATGGATGCGTACTCTTCCCATATTAATGTGTTTGTGCCTAAGTTAATTAAGTGTAACTTTCGTTAGTGTTTCCACAGGAAATGAACAAACCAGATTTACCACTTTTTGCATTAATTATACACCTGAAAGGGAAGTGCTGAATCAGAATCTACTGCAGTAAGAATAGTTTATAGCAGCAAGGAGGAAACATCCCATATAAATATAGTTAACAACTGCCTTATATATCTGTAGAACTTTAGAAGGGTTCAGCTGATGTTTTATTTAGTAATGACATGATGAAAAAGCTTATACAACATTAATAATGCTGAACACTTGGGCCCTGTAAAATGTCTCAGACTACTTGTCTTGAAAAGTGGCCTTTGCAAACTGTTTTTGAGAACAACAAACTCCATTTTTATGAAGTTAAAGGGAATTCTCAAGAACAATATAACATAGTGTACCTGTTACTGTACACGCTGATGGTCTCACCTGCATGCAGCGTTGAGCACTGAGAAGCTGCGTGCATAGGGCTGCAGGGCCTTTGTCATCCTTCATCGTTACTCCGTAGCAAGCGAAGAGGTTTGTTGGTTCATGCCCAACACCTGACCCATGGTGTCTGCACCTTTGCTCTTGCAGATGTGTGAGACTACCTTCAGAATAAGCTGCACAGACTTTCTAGAGTGGTTAAATGCTGCCTTTCATAAATATGCATTAGATATATTTGTGTTTTCCAATTTATTATGTTAGGGAATATGAGTTCTGCATTTTAAAAGCAGTTATGCCTTTCTCGGAATGCATTTGTCTTTATGTCTTCAAAAAGAAAAAAAATCAGATTACCTTGTTTTCCTGCACCGTGCTGGGGATGTGTTTTAGTGACATAGTTTGGTATTTAATTAAAATAAACATAGAGAGAAGAGATTCTCCCTAAAGAAAGAAGTTGACTAATTGAGGCTTCTCTACATTAATTCAGAGCATTAAAGCATTAATGCTTTTATAAAACTGTCTTTCTGACCTACATAGGTTCAGGTAAAATTAGAAGCTACTGTCAACGGCTCTAATTTGTCCATATAGAAATAAATGCGGGTGTTTCCGTAATGCTCCATTTTAAATGGCTTATGATGCTGCTTAAAAAGTGTGCTTGAATTAAAGTTATGGAGTTAAAGTATTGTGCTGCAAGTTAAAGTTAAACTTATAAATGCCTAGTGCTAGGAGTGATAGGTTGTTGTGCTTGGGTGAGCAGCTGTAAATTGTTAACTTGCATTAACTCAATCACCTATCTTTGCTTTTAACCTAAACTATCAAATGTAAAATCCTGGCCTCGGCAAAAAGCGTCGTGTTTTATGACTGAAGGGAACTCGGTAGTAAATCACCTCTTGCCTGTCAGCCCATTCCCGCCTGCAGAGGATGCTTTCAGCAGGACACAGTGATGCTGTCTGAGGTCCCCAGATTCTTGGAGGACATCTCTCTGCTTCACTTCAGTCCTCTGACAGCTTTTCACATGCTGACTGTGAACCTTGAGCTACCCTCTGCTCCTGCTAACCAGGGGGAGAGAGCACTCAATGCCCTTTAGGGCTGGGATTTGGGATTGCTTACTTAGCTCTCCTTTCTGACCCTGGCAGGACTCATGATGCAAAGCCATGCTAGAGCTAGTCTACATAGATATCTAAAAGGGTCTTTATCCAGTCTTCATTTATATCTATATTTTTAACAGTCTCTCAGGTGTAGGCTATAAACAATTTGCCTCGATCCATTCTGGGTGGGATTTTTGTTGCACTGTGGCTTCAAGAACTTCCATTTGTTTTGATTCTACTGTTTTTAAATACATGTTTCATTTTTTTTCCAGACTAATGCATACACATATAAGTCTTTTTTATGTACTAAAGATTTCCCCAAATGTGAAAAGTGTTTCCCTTATGAAAAATTACTGTAAAATTTAAGAGGTAATGATAATATTTCTGTGGAGGTTTTTTTAAAAAGTGTTATGCCCGTGGGACAGAAATCATAAGATGGATCAAAAATATATAAAAAGCTTGTCATTCTCTGATAAATTCTTTAGCTTTTCAGACTATTTTCCTGTTCAAGTCAATTAGTTTCAGCTAAAGTCATCTAGAGGCATTTTCCTTATAGGAATTGATGAGACTATCCGGTAATTCCTGTTATTATGTTGTAATTATACATAATGATCAATTTTTCATGCAGAAAGCTGAACTATTTTTCCTAAAATGCATCTGATGATTTTTATCATGATACAACAGTTCTGGAAAAGCCCAATACCACTGAGTAACAATGAAATATATGGGTTCTGTGGACATTTACTACATCTGTGCAGTCGCTGTCCTGGAAACAACCAGATTTAATGGTGAATATGGCAATTTCTGAATGATGCTTCTTGTAAGAACATACTGCATTTCATAGTATCAGTCTTCCTGCTCTTGGTACATCAGTGCTCCTCATCAATGCAGTGTCTGAGAATCATCCTATTGGTTTTTGAATATGTTTCCACTTTTGAAAGTTAAGAAAATATAATCTCTCCCTTTTTTTTTTTTTTTTTTTCCAGTGGGAGCCAGGAAACAATGATTCCCACTTTTAATTCTGAAGTAATGATCAACAAATACAGATGTTGCTGGGGTTTTGTTTCAGATTTTTAAGTTATCCTATTTACAGTAATTGCAGGCCTTCTGGGGATTTTATATGGCTTTTGTCTTTTGTTTTGTATTTAAAGAAATTGATGATAAATGACCTTTAGATCCTTTGGCACTAATGTATTCCAGTTCTAATGAGCTGTTAAAGGAATAATAAGTGCAGTAAACTGTGTTTGTCACCACTAACGAGGATAGAGAGGGCTGACTTTTGAGAGAAGTTGAATTAATTGACTTAAAAATAGTAGAATGGTCCCTGTGCGTGACAGACTACAGGCAATCTTTTTTCTTACTTAAATCAGAACTTTTAATATGTTTGTACTACTGCATGTGCATAATCTGCCCTTTGCATTAATTATTGGTTCTGTAGCAGCTTCAGAAGAGGGTGCTGAAAGTAATGGCAATCTTCCAGTTAGCACATTTGAGACATCACTTGATTTTAAGATTAAAGAAACTCCATGCCAGTGGAATTTCTAATAACTGTTAGCCTATCCAAATATTGCTGTTTCTGTACTGAAAGCGAATGGATTACAACCTTGGTCCCTATGACTTTAATGGAGCTATGCCAATTCAGATCAATTTAAGATCTGTCGCATCCTTTTAGTTTTGCTTTGTTCTTTTGCATTGTGAAAGCAATGTTAATTTACATCATTTATGGTCTATTAAGTTGAAATGCCATATACATTCTTGTACTCCTGTGTTTGTAGCAGAGGACAAAAAGGCATGCATTTTGATTTGTAATCTTACCTGGTTCCCTGCTTATGTTTCTGTGGCTCAGGTGTCCTGAGCGTGTGTTTGTTTATATATAAATAAGATACGTGTCTGTTCAGGCTGATGTGACAACTGAAAATGCACTTTGACATCCTCAAACAGAAGTTGCCCATCTAGTTTAAAGTAGTATCAGTTTCCAGCTCAGGGACCAGTTCCCAAAATGAGAAATCTGCACTGCGAATTTCAGAATTGTGCCAAGCAATTGTACCAAAAGGATTATACCAGCCATACTAGTTAAGCAGTGAAATATAGTGAATTTGTGAGCTTCTGTTACATGGAGTCACAGACCTGGATAGGAGTTAGCCTGCTTTCTCAGCCTGGAGTGAGTTACCAAACTAGAGGTAGCTCATGTGCTACACTGCACAACCGCTGTGTTAGAATAGTGCATTTTACAGATTAGCTAGAATAAATATCAATAAATATCATTACAGAAATGTGCCGATCTGCTACATTTAAATACTGAGTTTCTGAATACCTATTCACAGGATGCTGAGTGTCATAAACTCTCCAGAAATCCCTGGGCTGCAGTTAGTAGCTCACAGCCGGTACTGGTTGCTGATTCTTGCAAAACTCAGAAGCAGATTGCCGACAGTGGTGTAGAAGTCTAGACACCGAAGCAAGGGCAGGAGGAGAGAGGATGCTGACTGTGTACAGCCATCAGGATTTTAATCTGGAATTATCCTAAATCACAAATATCAGGCATTCATTTTATTCGTAGACTGTTTTTACTGTTAACCCAGCAAATGATGTAAAAGCTAGGCAGGCTCTTTTGGCCTGTGTGTTTAGAAGTGTAAAATCATAATACTCATTTATGAATTTTCCTAAAACGCTGAATTTGGCCTGCATGGTTCCAATCAGAGCGGTTCTAGCAGTTCCCTTTCCTTTGCCTTATGTCAATCCAGGGTGATGGGGGAAACGTTTTAGAGGCAGTATGCAGGAGGAACATATGCAAGCCTGCTTGTCTGTTAACCAAATTTAAGCGCGTACCTCCCAAGTACCTCTTTGAAATATTACTCTCAATTTAGCTCTTTGCTGCAGGTGTCAAGCAACAAATTTCAGATCCCGCTTGTGCTGACATTTGCTCTTGGGGAGAAGGAAATTAGATTTCTACTAGTCTGAAACCAGAAACAAATGTTAGAACTGAGAGCAGTTTGTTTGAGCTGTAAGTTATAAGACTGCAAAAATAATGAAGTTGGTAGTTGAAGCTGCTTTCTGCCCTTCTGTGCAGGAAAGCTGAAATAATTCCTTCTTTATTCTCAGGCTTTCTCTTTTTCTTTTTCTCTAACATGTAATATAAAAGGAGGGACTTTTTTGGTTCTAATTCCTCTACTTCAGAATTGCCTAGTCTTTTCATGTTTGCGTCCAGCTGACACTGGAACAGATTCTCCTTCTTTACCGTGCAGCTCAGCATAAAGGCTGAGGAAAAGCTTTTCCCCAGTTTGCATGGCCAAAGTGCGTTACAGGTTGGGGCTGGTTTGGTGCCTGAAAGAGAAACAAAGAAACCGTGGTTATGCAAAGAAGCTCCCCCATGAAATGGGGAAATAGGGCCAGTGCAGGTCATGTCAGTGAGTCCCTGGCCTCTGGAGCAAGGCACTTTGAGGGACTCACGCAAGAGCCAGTCCCTCACAAACACATCCCTATGCAGAAAGAGAGGGGTTCAAAGCATGCTGGGTCTCCTGCTCTCACGGCAGTTTTCTCCTTGCCTGCACTGGGAACAGCCCGGCTGATCTAAGTGAAGGAAGCCATGAGCAAGCCAAGCTCCTTGCTGGGGCAAGCAAGAGCATCTCATGGGTGTCCTCTGCATATGCCAGAGCTGCACTGTGTATGTTAGCAAGGATTGGGACCATACTTTCCACTTTAAAGAACAGCTCTTTGCTGTGTTTATTGATGTTCCTAGTTTATTTATCAAGCCATCTGCCAGGTATGGCATAAAGATTTTGACAACAATATGTTATGAATTACAAGTTCTCTTCCTTCAATCACATCCAAAACAAAGCTATAGCTGTCTAAAAGCAGAGGAATGGGGAGGTCCTACTTTTATTTTATGGAAAATAAAAAGGAATGAAAAAACAAGAGAAAATATTAGAAACCCATCTCATCTGCATGCAGGTCCTTTAAAGCAGTGTTAAGTTTCATAATTACTGTTTGTTCTCTGAGAATAATTGTCCTGTCCAGCTTGTACTTGTCAGACTGGAATTAATCTACAATTTGTTGAATGTTAAAGGGCAAGTTTAGTCCCAAAGATGAGCGGGGTTTATCTCTTATTTGACCTACAGAGGTACATATGTCAGAAATCTTGTTAGCATATAGGTAACAATACTTTCTTCTTATCTCCTCATCCTAGGGGCTGATTTTCATAAATACACATTTCTGCCAGGAGATTTAAATACCCTGTTTTTCTTCTCCCACTGAAATTCATTATAGTATATTTTCAGTAAAATACACAGCATAATACATGTTTTGTTTTTTCAGTAGTTACTGTAATTAGTCCCCAGCCACAGGCTCAGAGAAGACGATTAGAGAGAGCATAAGTAATGAATCTTTAAATATTCTTTAATTGTTGGAGAAGGCTTTTCTTTGTTTTCCGACAGACATCTCTGTGGTACCAAATGACGACAGAATTTGCTAGACTTAGCCACTGAACGAATTTGACATGTCTCTTCGGAGACACTGCCCTGGATATTGGTTCTCTGTTTCTGTTTGCAAATCCTGCAGCAGTACCATTTTTGAGACTCAGAAATTGGTGCTTTGACTCTTGAACTTAAATATACCTTTAGAAATAACTGATCTCTGCTGGAGCTTTCCTTTTTTGGTCAAAAAATGCTAGAACTTAAATGAAAAACCCCAACAACCACAAACCCCACCAGCATCCTTTAACCAATTTGGATTTGGTATTACAGCTTCTTATCAGCACTGGAGGCTGATGACTACATCCTCACATGGTGACTGGCTTAGCCTTTAAGATCCATGTGATGAACAGGATTTCCTGGAATATATGGGACAAACAGTGAAATGCAGTACCAATAAGTAGAGAGAATGTTTCTCTGCCTAATTTGTTTTTATGGAATAAAATCTGTTGTGGAATTTGGTTCATGACAGCCATCAAAATCTCCAGCAGCTTAGGAAAAATAATGAAAAGCATCGAAGGAAGCAGCTTGTTAGTACCAGAGCTTCTGAAAGCACATCAGATAGGTGCTTTGAAATAATCCAGACTCTTGAATATCTCAGATTGTTGCATGCATTATCAGGTAAAATTACAATAGTCCTCAGAGATGATGCAGTAGGAGGGGAGAGCAGAATTTCTGAGGTGCTCTTTGAAAACCTCCCCAACTTTCCGTAGCCCCTGAAGGTGCTGCTCACTCCCGCAACCAGACCTGCAGCTCAGAAACGCCATAGCTGCCTTTGGGCCCCCTCACTCCTGCCATGTGCTTTTAGGGTTGGGGCACTTTCATATCCCCTCTGTGAATCACAGCTTGTGAGTCTTTTTGACATACATGCTGACACTCCTGCTGTGCTCCAGAGGGACCTCAGACCGGATCACATGCTTGGACATGTGTGTTTCAACAGGATGGTTACCTCTGCAATGAAATTGTCCTTTCTGGCATGAAGACTCTTTCCCTTGTTACACTCTAGAAGGGCAATGTATAAAATATTTTTTCCCTCTTCCTCTGGCGTTGTGGTGACTTTTACAGGACTGTCGTTCATAAATAAGGAATTTTTCTCAATTTAATTTTATACCTAACCTTCAGAAGGGAAGTATTCTGGCCCCTTGCAAATGGATATTAAAATATTTTTTGCCCCTCAGCCTAGTGCATGCGTATTATCACCATTGCAAGAGTATATACCCCCAAAAAATGTTGGGTTATTTTTAATGTATTTTCAGTACCTTATAATTATGGATGACTTCATGTCAAATGTCACAGACTTGTTTATAAGCACAATATTTTGAGCAATCTAAGAAACCTCCGAAGGGTGATAGAGGATGCTTTTTAACAGAGACAGTAATGTGATGACTAGAAGAGATGATGAGCCCAATTGCGCTACCAGCCAGTATCACAGTGAACAAGGTGCAGACAAGGTGAGAAATACATATGCATCCATAGCTGCAAAAGTGAACTGATCCATAGGCTGAGCAGCCACTGACATCAAAATAAACCCTCAAGTTACTTCACAGCCCTGGTACTGCTGTAAAGACTGTACCGGTCTCCTACCAATTAAACCCCGAGGTTTAACCATCTGCTGTGGGCAATCTGTGCATTCCCCCAGACTAATTTTTGCTTGTCCCTTTCTCTTGTACCTGATTTTTTTCTTTTCCCCCAGCGTCACCACTCGGCTTTCCTAATGGCCATGTGGAGCCACATCTGCCTGTGGTTGGTCATGCCAGGGGCTAATGAAGCTTAGCAAGCAGGACATCCAAAGCATTAAGGTCATCTTAAAATTCTCCCACTGTGCCTCTCTGAGAAGAATGGTGGCAGAAAATGTTGTTTAGGTGTCTTTCTGGTGCAGGGAGTGAAAGCACTAAAAAGGCTGCTGACCAGCTTCAGGACATTAATGAGTCCTTAGTGGAGAACTTGGATATAAATGTGTATGTAGGGCAAGTGAGGCGGAACTAGCCAGCCACACGCAGAAACAGGCTGGGGCAGAGGCACAGAAATAGCCCGTTTGTAGGAGAATCACAGATGGAAGATGACCGTTAAGCTTTTTGAGGTAAATTGAGATATTAACAGTACTTCAGATGATAAAAACTAGCCAACGCACTGTGACCTGACTGCTTCAAAAGGCAGGGGGACCATGGGACAGTGGTAGGATCACACCTTGGGCAAGTGGGGAGTTAACAAGACTTCAGTGGGTGGAGCTATGCTGTGAACAACTTAGTTGTAAGTTAGAAAGGATTAAACATAGTAAACACTAAAGGGTTTAGGAACATTGTTTCTTCTTTCAAGGAGACTGGGGGGGGGGTGGTGTGGTGCTAAAAATAGTAAGGGATAGGTAAAAGGTAAAGTTGAATGAGGAAGAAATTGCTCACAGGCCAGCCCATCATACATATGACTGGGCTGTGCTGGAAGTGCCACATGCCATTTGTTTTGGGGCCCCACTAAGGCAAGGAAGTTGTTAATCTAGACATATGTGGATTGTATGGACTGTGCATAGCAAGGAGCAGAACACTGCTTCTTATAACTAGTGCTACTTAATATGCAGATTTATTCACAGAGCCAAAAATACTGTGAATTTATTTTAAAGTTGATACTTTAAAAATAGGCTGAATGAAGTCAGGAAAAGGTAATGTCAACCTATTTATTTATGCATACTCATTATAGAAACATGTATTTTCATACAGCATACATCAGAGTCTCAGGTACGATGCAGAACCTCAAATAGGCACACGTGCCTTCAACGTGGTGTTTGATCCATGATTTTACTTCCCCTCAGCTACTTCAAGCCCATTAAAAATCATATTCATTAGAGGGTCACTTGACAACACATCAAGTGGTTGGCTTCTAACAATGGTATTTTACTGAAAACTGAAGTGTATATATTTAATTTAAATGACTACTGCAAAGTTGTTAAGATTATTTTATGAATACTTCTCAGCAAAGTGACACAGCTGGGAGGAGGAAATCTAACACGTAAGTGTTAGCATCTGAAAATGATACAGAATTATTTAGCCCATTAGCTTGTTAACCAGATGCTCTTTGCACTTAGCCTTATTTTCTAAACTCAGGCTATGCCTAATATTTACTTGCGGGTAATGAGGTAATGTTGTTAGATGTAGAGGACACCTAATTCTTTCTTGGACTTCTTCCATTTTCAGGCTTTGGCAGTCTAACAGCTTGTCAGAGAGAGACATCTGGAATGTGGTTGTTGTTGGAGATGGCTGAAAATGTCTGTTACAGCTTTTTTTGTGCAGAAGATGGGGGATTTGTCTCATTTAAAATTTGTGGAAGGTATCTTTATTTTCTTGGTTAAAAACGAAAGTCTTTGGAAAATGCAGCCTCCCTTCCCCCCCATTCCTTTTATGCCCCTGGCTTGGGGGCAGAGACTAGTTTTGGGGCTGAGAAATTTTAGCTTGGGATTTACAGAGAAAAGTACAAACCTTCCTAAAAAGAGAAAACACTCTACAGCAAGAAATCAGTTAAAATGTCTGTCTGCCCTCATGTACGTTTTCCTTCGTTACCATATCTGAGCATCTAGGAAAGTTTTATATTTCTCAGTACTTGTAATCTGACCTGAACTTATTTCACTTTATTTCAACATTTGTAAAATACAACTTGTTCTTATTTGTTCTTCTTTTCCAATCCATAATTGTGCTCTTTTTAGTCAAGGCTGAAAGAAGTCTCAGCACAGCATCATAGCTGTTCCTTTCATCAGTCCAGCCCTTCTTCTGGCACACTGTGCTGCCTTTCCAAAAATACAGCTTGATTCTGCTCCCCTTGTGTGCATCTCGAATAGGCCTTTCCTTTGTATGCAGCCTGAGCCCTGTAAACATGGACACTGCAGGAGTTCCTTTAATAAATTAGCTGTTAGCACATTCAAAACTTTTAAACGATAGGGTGTTTTTCTGCAGTGAGAGAGGAATTTTCATCAGATCAGAAGTTGTTCTCATCACGCTGTGAGTTATAGCTCAGGAAACTGCTACTAGTGTTATTAGCAGCAGCTCCGCAGCATGCCAAGGGAACCTGGAGATCGATGTTTATCCCTTACACTGCCCTTGTTTTCCTAATTGGTCAGCCAAATGAGTGCAAGAGAAATCCATACATGGGGACTGTGCAGAGAGTCAAACTATATTCTCTAATAACAGAGGTCTCAATCCTAGAAATCAAAAAGATTATTTTGGTGCAACTACTCTTGGTACTAAGAGTCAGACCCTGAGGTAGGAGGTCAGCTTGGATATCCTGTATCTGGTTTTATTTGCTTCCCTATTATTGTAGCCATTGCAAAGCAGCTGTAAACAATGTGCCTGTTGCATCTGATATGATGTGGTTGTTGGAAATAGATTCCTGCAGGATTAGAGGTGCAATCACAGTGCCTGACTCTTGAGACTCTTCTGAATAACAAGTCCTCATATTGATTTTCCTTTATGGTGAGAAGTGAGGCGATCAGGGGAGATGGATATAGATAAGCACATTTCTACTTAGACGAGAACTGGTTTGGGTCTGCTGAAATTCCCATTGCTGTGGAAGAGAAAATCCCTTGTTGCTTTCCAAGCTATTAATCTGTTTTTGATTACTTTATTAAAAATTCCTCTGCTGTTCTCGTAACACTGTCATTTCTAGGGTTAACCACACAATTATCTCCTGGTATTTGCTAGCTATTTTTGTTCCCTCTTATTTATTTAAACAATTTGCCATCAAAGACTAAGTGATGCATTTAGATAATGGCCACACGTAATTGCTTTAACAAGAGAGTCACCAGTGAAATTGCTGTTTTAATACCAGCCTGGGATGACCGTTCCCTGTTAGACTGTAAGAAAAGCAGTGTCATATTATGGTAAACCTCACCAGTTTCAGAGGAAATCATGTGAATTCCAAGCAGGCAGGAGTTTAGCAGCAAAAGTCAGGCAAAAAACCACAACTGTTTCTTTGTAGAAGATCCAGCTGTGTATTAGGTATAATATGCCTAGGAGTGGTTGCCTCTCTAAATGAAAAACAGAAGGGGGAAACGCTGTGTGCCTGCCTAACCTCTGTTCATGCTAATGAGAAAATCCTTGGCCTGTGTTCAGTTGGTGTCAGTGTTTTTCTTGGAAGACACATTGGGCATCTTGCATGGTATATAATGCACAATATCTGTCCAAATGTGGTTTATGAAGTGTTCCGTATATATCTGTTCTTAGAGTTTGGCATTGTCTCTGTGGCTTATATAGTATGTGCCTTTAAAAACAGCCCTCCCCCCAAAAAAACTGCCAGAAAGCAAAGACCCAAACAGCCTCCCAACACATCAGCATTGGTAATTCAATACCACTACTTCATTCCTTTGCTGTTAAATAGACAAAAGAAGTAGAATGGACCCCACAGCTTGAAAGCTGATGCTATTTCAGTCTCTAACAAAAGTCTTTGCTTTGGAAAAGAAGAGATATTTGTTAAACTACTTAAGGAGTTAATTTTCAGGCACTGAAGGCAGAATTGATATTAAAAAAAAAAAGAAAAAATAATGTTAAAACACGTGTGGCAAGACATTTTTGTTCCTTCAGGAAATTAAAACAATCGTTTGTGGACTCTGATGCAGATTCAGCCCTGAAGAAGAACGCAGCCCAAGGGGCAAATCCTCCACCCTGAAAATCAGGGATGATCTTCCAATTTAATGTGAGGTTCTGCCCTTTCCTGTTTGCAGGCTTATGTGGAGAGAATCTGGGGGTTTCTGCCATCTTTTATTATTGATTTCCCAAAATTAGAAGTCTCTTTCTGATAGAGAGGAGGTTTAAAAGCAATCAATAGTATTTATCTTAGGAGACAGTAGTTCAAACTGCAGTGGAAGGTGGTGTAATTCACCCTTTCGCTTGTTACTGATTGTCTCATTCCGTATAGTACTGCACAACAGCTCCAGGTTTTAATGTTGTAAATCCCTTAATTATGCACTCACCAAATGTGTTAAAAATCATTTAAAAGTGTTAGTCGGCATTTCTGACTATATCTTCCTCCTCCCGCACTCATATTCTGCTTGCAAATCACTACAACTTAACTGTGCGATTTGTATTGGAAAGATTGGGTTTTTTGGTTCATTTCACTTTATTATCTTTCAGCAGAGCTGTGACATCCACTTAGATATCTTTACTGCAATTGTTTCTTGATGAGATCAGATTGCCCACTGCAGCTATATCACAATAACAGTAAGATAAAATTCAGGCTGCCTTGCTTCCTTTTGATGAGCTGCTGTAGCCTGGCTTCAGAAGGGGGGGGGGGCGGAGAAAAAGAATAGCACATAAAAGAATGATAAAAAAAAACATTTTGCAATCAAAATTGCTTTGAATTAAGGCAGATTGAACCTTTTAAATAAACACAACATGAATAAAAGGGAAGTAGATGGTTCTGAATGTTATGACAGGGTAAAAAAAAAAACATAAAAACTCCTAAAAACAGTGATTTGTATACTTGCCTCATTTCAAAAGAGAGCACGTTTCAGTTCCTTTGAAAATATTTTTAATAGCTACTTTCTGTTGCCAGAATGTGTTTAGTAGCAGGCTTTAAAACCTCTCCATGGCTATACTGTTTACTGTAAAGTGAGTATTTTTGTTTCAACTTACACCGATATTCACTGAAGGAATCCTGTCTGTAGCACTTCCCCACTCACCACCTCGATTCATGGACTCTCAAATCAAGTAACGTGCACTCATGGGAGTTTGCAACAGGCAATATTATTGAATTCATTAACTTTCCAGGTAAATTTAATAGGTCAGGTTGAAACATCATACGGAAACTCCCACAGAAGGCTTCCAAGGCCAAGGGCAGGATCCTCTTAAGATTATTTTGGAGTTTTCTTGCCACTTTCTTCCTAGCGAAGGAAGGTTAGAATAGTGGTAGCTTTTTGAGTGTGAGCTACAGCCAATTGCTGCTACATTGCTCGCTCTCTGCCTGGCAGCACTGCTACAGTAGGTCCTCCATATCATTGGTGTTATTCCCTAGTGCCACGTTACAGGCTCCAGTGGAAGAGCTCTGCAGGGAAATGAAGCCTAGAAATACACATCCAAGTGGAAGTATGTCCTGGGGTACATGGTAATAAAAAGTGCAGCAGAAAAAAAGCTCATTGCCAGAGCTGTTGCTGCTGCTTCAAATCCTCAGGGCCTTTTCTTGGATGTTTCAGGAGAAAACGACGCACTCTAATTAAAAAAAAAAAGCCACCTCCCTTTTCAGCACAGTAAAGAAAAAATATCCATGCAGAGACACTTATATACAGATAATGGCAGGAGGGATGTGACCCATTGTTCTCTTCCACAGAGGCAGAAGTGTGCAAGGGCCATCACAGAAAGCCTGACCCAAGTCCCCTCATAATCCAAGAACCCCAACTGAGTTCAGTAGGAACAGGTCAGAGCCACAGCAACCCTGCAAATCATACCAGGGAATTTCAGCTAGGTTGTATGCCTCTGCTTCAGTGGTTTTCTCGTGTTCCTGTACTTCTGAAGAATGGATAGTGCAGTCTACATTGTTGCCAACTCTTGTGATATTTGATGTTTTTCTCAAAGCCTGAGCTTTGAAGGCACACAAGACACAAGATTTTTTTTTTTTTTAAGCTATTGCATATGTGTGCTTTTAATATGTTTTAGTCTTTGTAGTTGGAAAACAGGTGGAAACATGACCTGAGTTCGTAAAAGCTCAGAAACAACAAGGCAGAAGAGATGCCCACAATTATTAGTTTGTGAAATGCTGTGATTTTTAAGCTGTTGTCATGATTTTGGATGGTTAAGGATGTAAATATGGTGTTTACAGCAACAGTATGTTTTCAGTTCCGCAGACAGAATGAGGCACATACTAACTGAAAGCTGCTTTAGTCCCACAGAAGCTCAATCATCTATCACTCCAACAGGATCTCTTATTAGTGGGCAGAGTTGCCTTCTAAGGAGGAAGATGCCATCTTAATTCTGTACAATAATTGGAAAATAATGAAAGTCTTCCTGCCCCAAGAAAGCATCATCTTGCCGTGGATCAAGAGGCAGTTCAAACCATCATATAACATCCCTTGAAAACTGGCATTTGTAGGAATGTCACATTTGAAATGTTACAGTTACAGGACTTCCATTATATGTATTATAAATCCACATTTTAGAGGGTTGTAATTTAACTGTATACAGTCATTCTGCTTTGAAACTTGGCATAAAAATCACAGCCCTGGAGCAGGTATTTTTATAACAGAAAATACATGAGAAAATTGATTCGACTTTTTAGAGATTTAGACGTGTTCAAGTTGTCGCTTGATTCAGAGAAATTGACTCAATAGTTTGATTAACTATTAAGTAGGTATTCTTTATTGGCAGCGCTGGATGCATGGGGGATCGCTCCACCTATCGTGCACACCGTCAGGTCTAATTGTGCAGGTTAAATACATGTTCTATATACATATTCACTAGATTTCCGAGAAATGTTATACATATTCATTAGTTTTCTGGGAAACTGTTAGCATATGCAAATGTCCTTTACGCAGGCGCATTGAAGGTCTCTGGTGGTCTTCAGGAGTCCTCCGGTGGTCTTCCATAGTCTTCCTCACTTGTCTGCTATTTGACCCTTCTCAGGTGATTCTGCGCAGTATGGTCTTTTACATGTTTTAATACATCAGTGCTCGTTAGTGTTCTTATTATCTAAGTTCTCATTAGTGGTGTAAAATCCATATGGTTACTTTAAGCTAAATTATCTACAAGGACGAGAACAAAGGCAGGAGTTCTTATCTTTTCTGGCCCTATCTATTCAAGCAAGGCCTCTACTTGAGCCTTCTCGACAAGATCGTAAATTTATCAAACATTTAATTAAGTTTTGTGATTGTTCATGGTTCCTTCTTGCTCATCACTCCCAAGTACCAGTCTCTGACAGGCTTAATCCTTGATGAGCACTAGTCTTTGGTATGTAAAGTTACAGAGAGACAATCATTAAGCAATTAGCAGTTTGTTCTCTATATCACGCTCAGCACATTAGACTTAGCGAAGCAAAATTTGTTGGCGAGTAACCAGATAGAAGAACGTGGAGCTTTGGGTGGGTGTTATGTGTTCTGCAGCAAGTAATAATTTCGTTTTGATAATCAAATGCAAATACAGGGACAACCCATGTGGATTTTAACACAGGACTACTGAACGTTAGAGTCAGAAGCTAAATAAGTTGGAGTCGTCTCTGAGATCAGCTCTGCAGATGCTCCATGAGTACTTGCAGGCGAAGTCAGTAGTAATAAATCTGAACAGAGCCACTCGTCTCTGTAGGCTTTGTAGTCAGGTCCTGGCTGTGTAATGGGGAAAAGTGCAACAAATTACCCTGACTAGGAGATCAAGGACTCCTCGTCCTCTTCGCGCTCGAGGTTGCAGAGAACTGGGAATCAGTAGGAGTTATTGAAAAGAGGTGCCTGGTAGACTCATGTCTGTTATGGGAGTTGGTTGTTTGAGTTCAAATGGTTTATTTACAACATTTGTATGAGATGTGCTTTTGTTCTTGCTTTTGTTCCCCCTCCATCTACAGCAGAATAAAAGGCAGTGGAGAGTATTATGTAAGTCTGTAGCTTATTATTATTAAATAATGTATATATCTGGAATCCTGATTGTACCATACAGGTTTTTAACACCAAGAATTACTGAACCTGGAGAGCAACTATATGAAAGTGAGGTGGCAGATGAGAGACTTTGCTGTTGTAAGTTGCTGTAGCCCCCCAGCAGCTACACTGACTTACACCAGTGCCAGCCCACTGCATTCTCAGCAGCCAACTCTCTCCTGCCCTCCGTTTTCCCTTTTTCTGTCTAGGTAAAATGAGATAAAGATGTTGCTGTGTGAGAGGGAAAGACTGAGAGCTCACCACGGAGCCAGGCAGAATAAGAGCAGGTGCTGAGCAATGTTTCCAGCAGTTCAGCTCCCTCTCGACAGGCTCGGTGCACCCCTCGCTTTTGAACGCAGGGCCCCTCTGGAGCCCAGCTTGGCAGCTGTGCCGAATTGAGGGCTAGTCCTGCAAGACTACACAATGCTGGGAGCCAGTATATGGTCTCGCTGTGTTTACCTTCTGGATAAGATATGCAGTGTAGCTGCCCCAGAGTGGTTTGTAAACTTACGCTGTAAACACTGTAAAATGTTTCATCTGTTCAAAGTCAGTTGGTTCAAATATCCTTTCATTTCTTTAGTTTTAAAAATCTTTACATTAGTTTCTCTATTTCAAGTGGAGAAAATCAGTCCAAGCTTTATAGATCAATGTTAACCACATCAGATATTTCCCACTATTGTTTTTCTTTCTCCGTTAGTTGGAGAATAAAAGAAGTTGCTGAATAACTATACTTATCAGCTATCAAGGGTACAGTAGGGTAGTTGTTAATAGGAGATGGGTGTAGTGCATTACAGACAAGGTTCTTTAAAACTTTTCAAATCTGAACATCGGACAGATTTGTAGAAGAGAAATTCTTGGCTAGGTTAATCCCACACAGACTAATGTATATTATGGATAGACATGTGTTTAAACAAATACAAGGCATGCATAAAAAATGTCCTGATTTGAGAGTTATAACAATGATGGAGCATATCACTAGTAGGTCAGCCAGGAAGCCAAACGCTCTGGAAACACAGGGCTGACCTGACTGCAGGTGGTACTCAGGCCAGCTGTAAGTCATCACTGTTCTTGTTAACTAATCAGGACAGGAGAATGGTGAAGTTTTGTTGGTTTCTCATTATTTTAGACTTAGATTTCCCCCATGAACGTGATCACGGAGAAGCAATTTTGTACAAAGATGGGGTAGCCAAGCATATTTTTCTCAAGTTTGATGCAGCAGATGTGCTTGTAGGTGTAAAATGTGACCTTGTGAAAGCTCTCTGTGCTCTCACTTGGAAAGGAAAACTCATGGTCATGGCATCTCTTCAGTCACAAAGGGAAGAGGGGAAAAAAAAGCCCAGACACAGGGGGTGATCAGAGGAGAGGAAATCACAGAGTGGGGATAGATAATGATGATACCATCTAGTTCTTATGTAATGCTTTTCACCAGGAGATCACAAAATAATTTGAGAGCTACAGCTCTCACAAAGGTGAAAGGGAATCCCAATCCTGTGTTCTATCCATTAAGCCTGTTGCATTTTGTACAGATGAAAGAGGAGGAGTTCAGTCACAGCTGACACTAGTGAGCCACTATTCCCAAATGTTTTGGGCAAATGAGGAGAATACAATAAAATATTTGCTGTCTTGCTATACAGTGTTAATTACAAAGCTGTGAAGGCACCTTATACCTGGTATATATTGTGAAGAACTCAGTAATGAATGTGTTGCAGAAAATTTCCAGCTGAAACACGGACCATTTACAGATGCTTTACTGAACAGAAGTGCCAAATCTTAGGTTAGGTTTTGGCTGTGGACCAAAAATACTTTCCACAGGAGGTGATTATTATGTATGATTCATACAGTGAGTCCACACGAGTAAAAATAATACTGCTTAGCTCTCAGTGTTCAAAGTGCTTTTACATTTTCAAAGTGCTGTGCAAACATTAGTTAATTAATGGCATAAAGTAAGTTACATTTTTGTGCATTTAGCATTGACATTTTGACAATAAATGGTTTTGGAGAATTTATATGCATCAGTGCATTTGAGCAGCTCATATAAATTGTGCTAATGTTCTCAATTGTATTTGAGCAACATCTTAGTGATTTAGATGCTTTTTATCTTATGATGAGCAGATAAAGCGAAGGTTATCTGTAGATAGCAACATACCATAAATAAGGTATCTTCTTGTCCTTTCTAATAAAACATAAATCTGCACTTACTCGCCTCTATGGCTTACGCACCATGATCTGCTGCAGAAATAAAAACACTGGTAGAAGTCAGAAACCACTAAGAGCCATCATTAGCATTCCAGCTGCGGAAACAAGAGCTCCATCCAGAAGATGGATTTTGTAGAATTGGTGTACCCAAGGTTAGACATTGGGACTCAGTAAAGCGCTGGAGCATCTGCTGGCTATTTTCAGAGAACTGTCAGCCTATTACCATCTATTAAAATTAATTTAAAAGTAATCCTTTAGAGATGAATCTCTTTTTTCCCTTCCTGATGCTTGTGAAAAATGTTGGCATACAGTTGACATTTATATCCCAGTGGATTTTTTTTTTTTTCCCTAAACAACCTATATTAAAGTTACAATATCCTCTGTGGAAGACATTCGTCAATTGTATCAAGCTGGCTTAATGACCTTTCACATGAGGACGTTTTGGCTGAATCACAGACCAAGCTCACATGCCAAATCTATAATCATATCTGCTCTCAAGCATAGATCTTCCTTACTGGTCCCAGACTCTCACAGGTGCAAATATCCCAAAAGCAGGCTCTGAAGTGCAGCCATTCCCTGAGCTGACCCAGCTGCCAGCTTAAGTTCTTGAGTTCTTGGGGAATAAATATTTTACATCAAATTTTCTTGTCTCGCTTCTTATTGTTTCTTCTGATCTCCCTTCTGAGTAGCAAGAAATGCTGCAAAGGTTACATTTAGATCATACAGACTCCTGACTTTGTTTCTTTCAGGATGCTTGGAATCAACCATTGCAAAATCTTGTGAAAATAATTCATTACTCTACAGTCATTCTTACTTAACAAACCCACACATTATTTTGTCCTACCTACCTAAGTGTCTCAGGCATGAATAGGGTGTAATTGTGACTGTAAGTGACTTTCTACAAAAAGAAGAAAGAACTTTTGTGTAGGAAGGAGATAAATAGCCTTGTTTTTCTAATTACATATATTTTACCTGGCATCTATCTGACATGCAGTAAGCAAATGATCCTGAGTTGACCTTCTTTTTTGGAAGAGACACTGGAGTGAGCATCCTGGGAATGGAAGTGGTTTGTTCTGGCAGTACTGGAAATTTAATAGCCTCCTCTTCTGCCTGGTTCTGTCTTTTCTGGATGGGGAAAAAAGATTATCTCTAGCATTAGAATGAGAGACATACAGTATTTGAGAAAATCAGCCTTTGTCCTTTAAAAATGGTCTTTAATAGCTTGCATTAATGAGTTTGATTTGGTCTATAAATGACAGATAACTTAATTGTAAAACATATTCTTCAAGGAGAGAGATAAGGTAATATTTACATAAATGAGATTCAGTCCAGGTTTTAGTATGAGCAATGGTTTCAGAGCTGTTTCAAGTAATGCATTGTGGCCTATATTCTTGGGAAAGCAATAATTTTTTTTTTTTAATTTTTTTTTTAGAAGGGTTCTTTTTTATCTACAACAAACTTTTTGAAGAAGAGTTTTGCAAACTTTGTGTGTATATTGTTCCTTTATAATCTGGGTAGCAGGCATGTTACCCCTTCACTTTGCTTCCACTACAGGAGTTTTAATCCCCTCAGTGGGGAGTAATTATTAACTTTCCACACCACTGTTATCTCTACTTATGTTCTCCCTTGAGTAAAGAATAGAGAATATATGGAGGTGCTGGGGAGGAGAACCTGCAATACATTGCAGATGATTGCAGTGGTAGTGCTGCTAATGCAGGTTAAGTGAGCACTCTTCATCTCTAAAAGTGCAGTTTTTAGGACACTTGTTGAATTTTTGGAAACCTAGCTGTAGTCAGACAAACTTGGTGTCCAAAATGCTGCTGTTGTTTTCCCAGCAAGGTGGGAAATGCTTAGCTGCACTGATCCAAAACACCTTTGAAGTCAACGGCTTTTGGATAAATGTTCATGTAACTAACATGAACGTTAATGTAGGATGAAGGTGAGAATGATTAAAGAAAATGCAGTGGCAAACAAGGAAATTACCCAGTGCGAGCTTCTTTCAGGAACTGCTCTCAGTTGCATTAGGCTTGAGGGACTTCTACATCAAATGATGTATTTTGCAAAGCTTTCTAAGGTGAAACCTTACAGGTTCTAGGTGTGTGTATAATTTTGTATGTGGGGGTCATCTGGACTCTTTTGATGGAAATAATTAAGTAAGTTGAATTTTAAACCAACTTTGTAAGAACAAGCCAGGATTTTTTCGTCTGCCAGTAATTTGGAAAATAATTTGAAAAGCCTTAGTGACAGCAGTCAACAGTTGTAAAGTACCCCATCCCTAAGCTGAGGTAAAACCTTTGCTCAACCTTAATGAGAAAATTGTTGCTGAGTGTATCACGGCTGCAAATTTACCCTGCCTGTAACAGCACACTTAAAAAGTTATTTAAGCCATCATCTGCTTCTAGGAACTGTTTCTTCTGCTCTTTTTCTGCAGCTCAAACATTTATTGTGCATCCTCAGGAGGCTGCTCAGGGCTTCTCAGCAGCACAGCCAGAAACAAACGTTTCTGTCCCAGCCACAAGATGCCAGCACGCTCCTATTCCTGCACCACGAGGGGCTGCCCACCCCGCCACAGGGAAGAGCAAGGGAGACAGAGCTTTTGGGGACTGACAGACACGTGGTTCCCACTGCTCGGGGACCTGGTGACTTATCATAATGCCTGGAAGTCCCTGCCATCCCCTGCCTCTGCGCCACAGTAGTAGGGAGCTTTGCTTTCCAGGGCGTGAATCCCCATTGCTCTCCCTGCTGGTCCCCAGCCTCAGGCAGCTCTGCCTCCTCCGTGTGCTGGCTCTAGCATCCAAACCTAAGTTACTGGGTAGGAGGTACCATCACTTGGTCTCTCTGTGTGGTTTTAAAATCTGGGACTGTTTTATATTCAGAATCTTGCAGCAGCCACAAAGATGATGGCAAGGAGGAGATTACGTTTCTAGTTTCAAGCATATTCTTTTTTCTTGAGTGGTGGACTCTGAGCAAGTAGTGCTGATTCTCCTTCTCCCTGGGAAGAAGTGGAAATTGTATTGGTAGATATTATGTGGTACTACAACAAAACTGGTAAAAACCTCAAGAATGCAAGTGACACCTCAGTCTCAGGGGATCCAGCAAAGAGCTTTTGGTGTTAGTGGAACATGGCACCTTCTGGGAATTAGTCTACCACAGGTTGGACACCCAAACAGGCTTAGGATGCTTATAATTACTAGCAATTTGGGGGTATTTAACTCTGAATTGTACTAATAAGATACTGAAAAATTTATGTTGTAAGGTAAAATGGAATGCAAAAAGTTGGCCTATGGAATTACAACACCCTGCTTCACTCTATGCCACAATACCATGTTATTCAGCCGAGATCCACAATGAGGATATAATGATAACTTTAAGTAAGCTCATGATTTATCTCCTAAAAAACGCATGGTTGTTGTAAAACTGCCTATCAGATATTTTCAGAGTACTATCCTTCACAAGGCCTTATTTAACGCAGTTATATTTGCATGCATACCCTCTCTTCACATTTGCCATTTGTCACTGAGATAGCAAATTACATTCATCAGAATCCATTCATTCCCCCGGTTTCGCTGAATACAGGATTATCTTGGCTGTGTCAGCTGCCCTATGACTGGTAACTGTGAGAAATGGAGGTCGCCTTCAGATATTCCAAACATGTATCTTCAAAGGACAGTAAGTATTAAGCTGAAAAAGATGAATGGGCTTTATGTCATTGTGTTTGTGTGGCATAAAAGTGAATTGTGCAGGTTGATGGATATCTTGGTAAAAACAAATGCATTTTTAAACTACTCTCTTGCCCCTTTCTTGACAAGTTGTAGTGACCATCAAAAGAAATATACTGAGATGTTACCTTAAATCCTAGGCTGATTTTAAAGTTTTTTTTCACCTTTAGGAAACCAAAAAACTTCTAGCTGTTGAGCAAAAAAAGTGCACTATTAACTACTGGTTATTTTATAGTCTGACTGTGTTTATATTAGCACTACAGGACTATCATGTCTTATTTGTCATATAATCATGCAATATATATGGAGCTGGGACACATACAATTTTGTTGCTGACCATTTGTGAATTCTTCCAAAAATGTTGTCATAATTTCCTGTTTTAGATCCAGATTGCTTCTTCAGGACAGCAACTCTGCTTGTCTGGCAGGTGCTTTGTTCACACGAAAAAGTAACAGCTCAGCACAAAGAGTCAGCAGGTCCAAAAGGCAAAGCTCTACCTGTCCTTGAATAATACACTGTATTAAAAAGGTATTGAAGGGGCAGAGTGAATTCTCTCACAGAGAAGAAGTAACCTTTAAAAAACAACCAATGCATTAGGCAAAAAGAGTTATCAATATTGATTCTCACAATACACGGGTACATTGAAAGGATATGCCAGAGGAAAACTGGTGGCGTGCAGTGAAGCTTGTGAACTTTGCTTATGACCATTGATAGGATTTTTTTTTTTTTTTTTGCCCTGTAGCATCTTTGCTTGAGAGAGAACAGGAGAAAAATCTCAGGGTCCTGGTCTAGTTCTACTACTCTTGCTCTCTGTGACCTTGGGCCCATCAAATCTCCATGTGGAGGCAGAGATGTATCAGAACTGTCACAAAACTGTAATGCTTACCTGTGTTTGAGATCTGTGGGTAAAAGTGCTTCTCCACTGGAAAGTGTTATGGTTTTTATTGTGTTTCAGTAATATGGAAATAGGCTTGTGCCGTAGTGATAACTGCAGTGGTGTGTCTGGTACCCATGTGATACCTGGAGTAATTTGCCCTCATCTGCTGAATACTATCTGTGATAAGCATAAATCATTTTATAATTCATGTGTTTTATGTTATTTTTTTCTTTCAATGACTGCCTAGGTAATATGATGGTTTAAGTAAGATTTGCTTCTTCACAGCTAGTCCTCAATGGGTATTTGCTCTTGGTGTGATATCATAACGTTCCATTAATACTATTACTTGTAGGAGGTTTACAGTAATGTGGATTTTTATTTAGGTTTTTGCTTTGGATTCAAAGAATCTCAAAACTCAAATCCATGAAAATCAAAGAGCTTTGTCCTGAGAGTACATCTTTCTCCCTCCACCAGCAGGAATGAAGGGTGATCTAGAGATTGTCTCTTTGCCTGAAGCTGGGCTCATTTGGGTGGCTGCAAGTTCCAAGTAAATGGGGGGGGTGTTTTGACTCAGGTCTGCAGTGGATTTGAAGCTAGGCCAGGTATAAAGATCTTAAGGGCTAGATGAATTGCTTTGTGAACATCATCACACAGTTCATTGATTGTCAAATTCACCGTATAACCAGTCTGACACCTCTGCCCCACTTAAATCTTGTTAGGAGGATGGAAGTGGCGCCAAAGCTTTGTATTTGCCTTAAATATTTGACTGAAGTTCTTTTTGAGAGTAATTCTGCAATTATAGACCATGATGTCATGCCGAAAGGAGCAGTCAGCTATGCTCTATGCTTTAATGGTTTCTGTGAAATTCATAGTAATATCAGGAGGCTGAATTTTAATTTACGATACTATGAAATGAGTAGTTTTTATAGGGCCTGAAGCATTCACCTTTCAAAGGAGTGTGTGAAAACTTCTGGCCTCGATCATGGCTCATTCCCAAATGGGATGCAGTCTTCTCTGCTCTTTGTTTTCGGTCAGGCAGACTGCTATCTGGACAGCTGGCCAGATGTGCATGGTGCTCAGGAAAGGCAGTGCCTCTGGCAAAGTGGATCACAGCTGCTGCAAGGGATATGGCAGATGCCTGTGTTATTTTACAAAGCTGGTATTTCCATCTGTTAGTTGGTTGCAACAGGATTACCAGAGGATCAGATTGGGCAGAGGGTAGGCTGAAGGGGAGACTGTCAGCATCAAGAGCATCATTTACCAGTACTTTAAGGGGACAGAAACAGATGTCGGTCTCTTTGAAGTATACCTCTGCATGTAGTCAGTTCAATGTGTCAGCTCAGCCCTGGGCAGGGAGGAACTCTGTCAGAAAACCAGAGAAGAACAAGATGGAAAATGAGGTCCCTGAAGAAGAGCTAGCGAGCAAGCGAGATTTGGGCTTCAGAACAGCAAACTGAGCCCTCGCCGCAGAAATAGAAGAAATTTTACACAGTGTGCAGCGACCGGCTAGGACACTCATAGCCTGATCCTGTGGTGCATTAAAAATCTCTTCCTCCTTATTCTTTGCTTCCCACAACTGAGATTTTGATTCCACGAGAGCATGCCTTGGAAACCTGACTTAGGTGACTTTGTTCCTACTGGTGTCTACAAGGGAAGTCTTGTCAGGCATTGAAAGCCAACGGGGCTGCCCAAGCAGCCACAGTCCAAACAGAGGGAAAATGTGGGATTGCAGCACAGTTGAAGGTTCAGGGCTTCTTCCTTACAGGCATGGTAGTCAAGCAGTCTTAATGGGTACAGGCAGCTCTGAACTGTGACTGTTAAGGATATGTTTGAGAAAGTATCTGAAGATTTAGGGTAATGAAATTTGAATATCAGAAGAACTTTAATTCTTAAGGAGGTAAATGTTATTTCTGGTGTTATGGAGTATAGGCACTGATCCAAGCACACTGAAGTCAATAAAAAGCCTCTGTTTGGCTACAATGAGTTTGAATTAAGTCCACAAAATGTTTGATAAACTAAAACTGTTACAGCAGGCTTCTGGTGTTCACCATCGCCTTATGACAATAGGTCCTGGTGGGATCAGGCAAGGGCATTTCATAAAAGGGATTTGCTACACGCACAAAGAACAGAAAGCTGCTTCATTCTCTTTGTTGTTTGTTACCATTAATTTGATTTGGGATTGGGAAACATTTTTTACAAGTTAGCATTGTTTTTCTATTGTGTATTTTCTGGTAAAATTTATGATGAAACTTGTTGTCACACATAATAAAAAGCAGTCACTGCTGGCTGGGTGAATGTCTTGGTACTGGGGATGCACATGAAATACTTGGGAGTGCTGAAATGCAGTTGGATTTAATTTCATTGTGAGCTGTTATTTGTTAGGACACAAGGTGGCAATGACATGGAAACACTCATTAGATAAAATAGTCTAAAATGTCTTTTGATCAGTTTTCTGCTTCAAATTTGTGCTTGATATACACAGCTTGGCACCTGGGTATACATACAGCTATATGTATGACAACATTTGGCGTGCCCTGTGTATTGTACTTGGCAATACCTCTTTGTAGTGATGTATAAGTGCACAGCTAAGTATTACTGTCTGGACAACCTGCCAGAGGCCACAGCAAAACAGCTGAGATAGAAACAGACACATTTTTGATCCTAAAATGTATGTAGGTACAGCTGTAGAGTATAAGCTCCTCCTATATCAGTGGCTGCACGCACAGATATGCGCGTACGCATGCAGTGTTGTCCCCCACGCTGCAGGAGCAGGAAGGGTCCATTAGGGAACTTGATGTGCACTTTTAGTTTGCAGGGAAGGCAGGGCTTTTTTTCTTCTCAAAGAATCCATAAAAAAACCAGTGTAAAGTTGCCAGAAGGCGTCAGCAGACTCTTGTTTTATTGTGGCTTTGGATGTGGCGAGGCTTGCTATTATTTCTTCAAGTGGTGCATGTCCGCCTTGCTCCGTTTGCCTTCTGTGGGCAGAGCTGTCTCTGGTTGGCAGTGTCTGTGTGTCGGCAGAGCTGGGCTGCCATGGAGGGGGGCAGCTCCCCGCTCAGCCGGGGGGTTTGTGGGGCC